>NC_137812.1:73964548-73992048 GCF_963921795.1 Nannobrachium achirus | reverse complement strand
AAGTGTTGATGAGTTGACGTTCTGATGAGGAAATGATCACTGACTCATTTCCCCGTCTCTACTCTACAACAACCAATGAAAAAACACCATTCACTCTCATCACTTGTTACCAGGCAGACATCAAACCAAAACTACAGCAAATTAAACAGTAAGTTTGTGTGATACCATCAAATTCACTTTCCAAAAGATTCCTCCCTTCAGAACAATAAAACTATATTTGATAATAATTCATTGAAAACTATCCTTGTCCTTTTTTTCTGCCCTTTTTTCTCCCCAATTTAGTCGTCATGCCTTCATCCTACTCCTCCGGTCCAACACTCCCTGCAGACAGGTGCACGCAATACTGATAGTGAGTATTTAATATGGTTGATTAACAATGGGGTAACTACCGCTGACGCAGACAACGCTATTGCGTGAGGGCCATAGGTGAGGGCCCAGAGTTGTTTGGGGCCCAGTGGCCGAGTCAGGCTTGTGCTGTCGGTAAAATCTAATAACAATGTATACAGACTAGAAACTCGCGCCGCTACGCGGCGCTCCTGTCTAGCCCCCCTCGCCACGTTGTTAACGGGAAAAGCTCTGTGAATGAGACATCTAGACAGGCGAGGAGCAGCCTACTAATTACAAGCCAGTGGTCATTAACGGACTGCACGTAGCGCACGCACGCGAGCGGCCGTTGTAGGGTGGTAGCGAATAGCATTACTTTTGTGCTTTTACTCGAGTACATTTTACTCGAGTACATTTTAGAGAGCAGATACGGCCGTAGGGTGGTAGCGAATAGCATTACTTTTGTGCTTTTACTCAAGTAGGTGTACATTTTAGAGAGCAGATAGTGGGACAGTGGGGACATGCATGCACACAGCAGCAGCGCGTCTGCTTTTTTTACAGAAAGAAATTGCCAGTACCTTTTTGTGCTGTAGTTGGGCTTATGGTCGTCATTGTCACTGGAGAAAAAAATACGTGTTGATGCTCTTCTTGTTGTGGGACTCTGCTGTAACTTTCCGTCTGTGCTGTGGAAGTGTAGCGGGATCCTAGCCAGTGGCGTCAGTTCAGAAAAAGCTAAGGTATGGCAACATGACTAAGAGACATTCATGGATTTATATTTAGAACTAACTTTTATCTTCCCCCCTGGACCCCCTGGACCCAGGCTATGGTATATAGCTGCATACCCCTGCCATACCCAAGTGACCCCCCTGATCCTAGCGATTAGCGAATGAGCGGACGGCATAGAGTTATGGGCGGTATTATTCTGTACGTTCTTCTCCCTACCGGTGAGTTGAAGTTGAGTTGAAGTGGATGCAAAGTGGGCGTGAATGGGCTTGGAAGTGGGATGCAGCTTTTGCTCAATTGTAAAATAAAGATGGAGCCGCTGTTCTGTCCAGTGTGACAGTGCCTGCTGCTTCTATTTCCTGTAGGCTGCTACCATTTCAAAATAAAACATGTGTTGAATGATCACATTACAAATATCCAATACGCGTGATTGGAAATGACACCGCAGCTCTGGGCAAACCCCGCCCATGGAAGCTTTTGATTGGCTGAAGTGGCGCTAGGGAGCGCTCCTTTTTGTTCGCTTGGACCGCACGGAGGTGCGATCACTTAAACCTAACCCTAACTCTAACCCTAACCCTAACCTTAACCTCAGTAAAACTATGCCTAACCCTAACCCTAACCTTAACCTAAGTGAAACTATGCCTAACCCTAACCCTAACCCTAACCTTAACCTCAGTGAAACTAACGCTCTGAGTAACTAACCTGCCGACGGATGTGTAAACAAACGGCTCCGCCCGGAGCTGCGGTGTGATTTCCAATAACGCATCCAATACAATGACTCTTGTTTTGAAATGTCCACTGGTATGACAGGAATCTCTACAGGAAGCTCCCTTAGTGCTGCTGACGGAACACAGGCTGAAGAGACGTTCTGACTTCTGAGTAAAACAACACGTTGGGCATTATGGATATGGAATATAAAGTTTACTTTCAACACAAGACTTTGGGGCAACAGTTAATATTTACCATGCTCTCAGAAACCAAGATAATGTCAAATATGGATAATGGAACAAAATGTGCCCAACTGCTCTTGTTGTTGTTGTTGTTGTTGAGGGGCACTTGGTGAAAACCTCGCGTGTGGGCACGCCAGGGGGTAGTTCCGCCACTGTTGATAAAGCAAGTTGCTCGTGAACATGCATGGGTTCATATGTGCATTGTGTCCAGCAGTGACTTGGGGGGAAATGGCACTCCTACAGTAAGTGAGTATCATTTTAAAACAACATTTGTTCCCATTTTCCCCCTTGCTATCAATCTTGACAGAGGAGAAGTGAGGGATGCAAGCACAGTTAAGTGACAGCGAGAGTGAGCGATATAAAGCAAGAGAGAGAGAGAGAGAGAGAGAGAGAGAGAGAGAGAGAGAGAGAGAGAAAGAGAGAGAGAGCAGTCTATACGTGCCTCCTGTTAATAACAAACACATGTTCAATGGCCAACATTTGTAAAATAACATATCAAAATTAAGCAGTCTGCTGTCACCCATGCAGGCGGATACGTGCACTCGCCCATGTGCGTGATTGCTGAATTATTCTGAACTTTGTCCAAGCAGCTTGCTAGGCAAAATCAACTTTGAGGGAACTTTAAACCTCCATGGGCTACAATTCTATTACCTAGACCCAGTCGTGGAGCTCTGCAATGACTGTAGGCCTAGTCACGGCTGACCAGACAAACAGGTTCAATTGTTTTGAATTCAATTTATGTTTGGATATTGGATTCTTTTGGCCTATTTATGCCATGCAGCAGTTTGAGATTTGTTTCATGGCGGCAGCCACAACTCATTCATCCTATGAAATAGCAGTAGACATGGAGACACATGGTTCATTGATGTCACTTATTCTGTGGTCCAGGGGTGATGGCGGTGGTCCTGCTTTGTGAATTGCATGTAAAAATTGATAGACCCTCCTTTAGTAACATTATTTACTGTACATGTTATTCACGACCATCATAGTGACTCAATATGTAAAAAGTGTTCTATATGTCAATGACCATCCTTAAATAAAGCAAGTATTTGTGCTCATCCAACCCAGAGGCAGCAAGTGGAGATGCCAAACGAGTCAAAGATTCTTAGTTTACAGCAGTAAATGGCAGTGCATGTGAGGCTCACACATATGAAATACAGACACTGCTTATCTTTTATAAATGATCCACAGAAAATAATTAATGAAATAATCAAATAAATAAAAAACAGACGCCGGGGATCATTTGTAAATTGTGCAAATAGCACTTTATTTATAGCACATTATTTTATAGAATAAAGACGCTTTATCTAAGAATTTAAACCACACCATGGGTCATAGGGACAATTGGACATTGGGACATGGGGACAGAGGAACATGCAAACAGGTGTATTTAAATTGATATTTCATGAATGGTTTTAGTTAGTTATTGATTTCCTTTGATGAGGAAGAAGGTTCCCATGGCAACCCCCAGCAGAGCGATGGTCAGCCCCGCCCCACAGAACACATCTGGACCCACACTGGACTGGACCTGGACCTCCACATCTGGAGAGAAACACACACACACACACACACACACACACACACACACACACACACACACACACACACACACACACACACACAAATATGACATAATAAGACATTATAATCAAGACTGTTTTGTTTATTAGTGCTGTGTTTATCATTGTTTATTTATAAAAAATAAATACAAAGGTGTATTTATAAACAGTATGTACAGTAGTGATGCGCGGCACGGCCCACAGCCCGCGCGGAACGTAACCCGCCCGCCCGCGCCGCAGAACAATATACAAATCAACGAATCCGCCCGCCCCGCAACCCGCATTTAAAAAAAAGATGGTATATCATCTCCACAATAGCTCATTTTTATATACGGCTCTTCTAAGTACCCAAAGTCGCTTTACAGATAGGTTTACAGTAGCACAATATTATCATGGGCTAAATAAACAAACGTGTTGTTCAAATTGGGGTTTAGCCTAAAAGACATTCATTCAAAGAGGTTCGTTCTCTCTGAATCGTGGGGGCATCGTTGGGGTAAGAATGGCGTTTCAGGTTTTATCTCAATCATATTTATAAAGCGCCTCGCACTTTAAACAGACAGCAAAAGACCGACAATATATCCTGTTGGTTATTGATTAATCACCAGATTGGAGAGATGGGAGAGACTCGAGGTGTGCGTGGTTGGTTCATTCAGTCAAAAAATCCATCTCACTTATAAAAGTTGTGTTTCAAATCGTATCCGTTGACTGGCTGGTTATATAACCTAACCGACACAAAGTATTTATAAACGGACTTGTGTGGATGACAGAGACATATAAGTGAAATCCTGATCAGCGCACACGCTGAATTGTTTGTGCAATCTTCTCTGCTGTGCTCACGTTGTGTCAAATGTTAGCAAAATGTGGTTCGCGGCCCCAACAGGAGCGGAATTGGGACGGTCCTCGCACCAAGGAGCGGAGGAGAAACCTTGATCTGTTGTATTCTTATTCTTATAGGCCAACTCTTATTAAGAATAAAAGGCAAAATAAGAACAGGTGATTATTCGTATTCATTTTTTGCACATGAGAGTGGTGATAACCCGCCCGCCGCCCGCCAATTGAGTCTGAAACCTTGACCAACCCACCCACATCACGGGCGGGTTGGCGGGCGGGTGGGGGCACCGGGTCGGCCCGCGTATCACTAATATACAGTGTATATTTACAGACAGTTCTTACCCCACAGTCTGGTCTGAGGGCTGCTCAGTGATTGGTGGTTGACCGTACAGCTGTAGATGTCTCCCTGCTCTGGAGTGAACTTCAGTCTGGAGAACTGGCTGAAGGTTCCATCCTGGTTGGGGTACGGGACGCTGCTGGTGATGTCATTGGTCAGGTTGAGGGTGTTCCTGGTCCAGCTGATGCTGATTGGAGCAGGGTAGAAGCCAATCACATGACAGATCAGAACGTTGGCCACGCCCACTTCTACCTCATGTTTGGTGAACATGATGGGGGTGTGTGGTTCTTCTGTAGACACACACACACACACACACACGCACACACACACACACACACACACACACACACACACACACACACACACACACACACACACGCACACACGCACACACACACAATTACATACCGTATGACATCAACACGCCTTGAACAAATTCATGATTACATTATTAAATAAATTAAATCATGTTTTGTATATTTTATATTTTAATGTTTTCATTAAAGTCAAAAAGTACATGTTCATAGTTTGTGTGTATTTAATATTTATAGTTGTGTTAATAGTTATAATCAGTATTTCTGTACCCAGTTTCACAGGTGGGTTCTTGGAGGCAGAGAGAAGAGTCTTCAGGTCAGCTTTGCAGACCTCCTGCTCATTCAAAGCTCGTTGATATTCATCTGTGACGGTGATTTTTGGATCCATGAAGTCAGGCTGAGGCTCCTCCTCCTTCCCTTTGTTGAAGTCAGCGTACAAGTAGATCTCTCCATCCACTCCATACATCTTCTCTGCATCAATGAGTTTATCTGGGTCTGAACAGCCAATGACAGCAGTATCCCTGTGTATCACTGTACAGAAAACACATTACATCAATTAATAAACATCTTCAAAGTGACAATAACACCATCACATGTTAAACATTCATGTTTGGTTCCAAAGTTCAATATCATGTCTCAATCTCAAGAACAGATGCAGTGGAACCAAACAGAGAGGGCGCTGTTTTCCCCTTTCTTTGATGATGGATTGACTTCAATATGACGATAAAGGTTAAATATTAAAGTAGCTTCATGTGAAAAAATAATAATAATCATTATTCACAAATGGAACAAAAAATAGTTTTATAATATTCTGAAATGGATTAATATGGAAGGCAGGCTGTAATGATGTATATATTTATTTTATTTTATTAATATTTAATTAATTAATTAATTAACATACTACATTTGATAATAGCAATAAAAAGGTACAAGTTATATCCCGGTAATAACAGTAGGCCTATATATATATATGATTTATATGATTATACTTACTACCTGGGATAATAACAGTAATATATGTATAAATATATTTCATATATAATAACAAATAGATATAGTAACACTTACTTCCTGGGATGGCTCTGACACCAAGTAGAGAGGAGAGGATGAGGAGGGTGGCTGGAATCTTCATCATCACTGATCTGAACTGAAGTTCATTAAATGTAATGTAATTAAACAGACCAGATTAAACAGATCAGATTAAACAGATCAGATTAAACAGATGTTTACGACAACAGAAGTTCTGCAGTCTGACGGAGAAAGAAGGAGGGTGTGTTCTGGTGTTTAGAAGAGCCAGCCAATCAGAATAAAGATATGATGTCACATCATATGTCTCCAGGGAGACGATATTCTGGAATTTTGAAGAAAAACATAGAGTTGGAAACAAAGAAATAAAGAAACAAACACATAAACAAATAAAACAAACAAACTAACTAACTAGAACAGGGTGCTCCTCAGAGAGCATATCCCCACCAGGCCGGGTTGGCTAACCAGGGTTAGAGCTCCTCTTACAGGCGTAGAGTGGTGGAGGTCAGAGGTCAAGCTGGTGACTGAGGGTCCAATCAGTCCAACACCACTGGTACAAAGTTAGTCTAGATCAGTGCTTCTCAACCTTTTCAGGCCGCAACCCCCAAAATAATCATATTTTAACTGGGGACCGCCAAAATAATCATATTCTGGGGACCCCCAAAATAATCATATTTTAACTGGGGACCCCCCACCCCACCCCACCCTGACGAGCACTATAAGAGTTGAGGCTTGTAGATCTGCATGTAGATAGATAGATAGATACCTTTATTATCCCAAGGGGGATAGATCTGCCAATTTGGCTAATGTTTAATGTTTCACTTTAGAGGTATTAAAAAGTCCTAAATTGTCACTTTGGAAATGTGCAGATACCCTCCATACACGTAGGCTGGACTCACACATATTCGTGAAACATCTTCTCCATATCGTCTGAGAATGGCCACTGGGAGCGCCGTACTAATGCATTGTCAATGGAAGGTTGTTTGGTTTTTTGTCGTTGCTGTGTCTCTAGCTCAACCACAGCCTATCTTTTGGCCAAGAGACACAGCAACGACAAAACACCAAACAACCTTCCATTGACAATGCATTAGTACGGCGCCCCCAGTGGCCATTCTCAGACGATACGGAGAAGATGTTTCACGCAAATGTCTGTACGGCGCCTTAAACTTTATGTTGGTTTGTTTATAGTTGAGAGAGAAAACAATGTTGCACATTAAGCTAATCATCTGGGGACCCGAGCCACAGGTTGAGAACCAATGCTGTAGGGGACTACACCGCCACAGTGGAGTCATGTGATCAAAGTGTCACTTGATCGGAGGAGTGTGTGTGTGTGTGTGTGTGTGTGTGTGTGTGTGTGTGTGTGAGCTTACATACTGACTGCTTTGCAGGGCCAATCAACAACATGCTGAATGTGTCATCATAATGCTATTACAGCTATTAATCAGCATCATTTGTGTGAGATTATTATATTAATTTATTACAAAAAAAAAAACTTGTGATTCTATCGTTCATGTTTACTTGAAACCTGCTTCTTAATACTGGAAACTCCCCACTCTATTTTCACGTCCTGCTTCACTCATCAGCCAATCAGAAAGTAACAATGTATTATTTTCTTCAGAGTCACCTGTTGCTAGGGGCAGACTAACTTTATTGTCACAGATAAGCGCAGCTAAACTCTATCCATCCATTGTTAACACAAGGGACACAGTGTGATATAGTATGGCTAAGCAGGTTAGCTAACACATTAAACTGAGACACTGGATAAACTGAGACACACCCCCGGTATCTAGGCAATGGAACACATTTGTGGTCATGTGACCATTATATTTTCAAGACCCTTGAATTTCCCCCTTGCCATGAAGGAGAGGACCTGATAGTGCTGTGGAAAACATGCTTTTTTTCACAAAAAAATGACAACATAATCAACATAATCTGTCAACATAAACAGCTGTTGTGTAAAAGCAAATTGAATCGGGGAGAACATTTTATATCACACATGTTGATGAACTAACAACTTATAAATCCATGTGAAAGATGCTAGCTGAAGATAACCCTGAATTGATAAAAGATATCCTTTTTCCCCAATATGTGGCTGTGGGGTAAAGTGAGACAATTGCTTCGGGGTAGAGTGAGACACTATCTCACATTACCCCAACATGATAGACAGGGAGAAAACTGTGCGGTGGGGGAAATCTCGCTTTTGCGAACGCCCAAGATTTCGACCGGAGGGTTAGCGACTCACTCCACGGAGGTTAAGGTTAGGGTGAGGGTTAGAGTCGGGTGTCGAAATGATGAGATGTAGTAACACAGACACGCTCCCTAAAGGGTGTACCAAACTTTTCTCAATTTATTTTCTCTGCTTTTTAATGGCAACCTACACCATTTCTGTCTCCATACTGCTGACTGCTGTAACTATGAAAATGAAAAATAAAATCTGTATTAAAAAAGAAGGAAGCTGCTTATTCTCCCTTCAAAGACCCACCACACACAATGTTTATTTATTTATTTTTTCCCCTAGCGTTGTGTTGTGTTATTTGAAATAAGATGAATAAAACACAATAACCTTTAAGGGGATTCCAGACGGTACGCGGTCACCGCCTGCTAGTAATTCATTTTCAATGAGAGGCGGGCGGCTATTTCGTCCGCGCAGCGAAGTTTAGAGGCGGCGAGGCGAGCGGGCGCAGTCCCGTGAAAATCCCCGCGAGCGTGCTCGTTTGTGCATGCGTACGCGGGCGGTGAGAGATGGATTGTGTTCATCTTTGTGAAATACCGCGCAGCGTTTACTCAAAGAGCGAGTGTGTTAGTGTATCACCGCGGCGCGGTCCTTGCAGATCCAAGCGGGAGCCCCGGCGGCAACCGCTGTCCGTCTGTAGAGCGCCTTAGTGTTAGTGACATTTAGCACAATTCTTTTCAGAGTGACAGTATAGGCTAGAGACTGCTGGCTTTGAAGAGCGTGTTACTTGAGGACAGGAGGAGATCAGACTCTACCAGCTAAACTAGTTTTCTTTTTGGCAAGGAAGCTAATAGTTTTCATAAGGACAGGTATTCTGTTGATGAGAAAGGCTTGGGACATTATTGTGATTCCATTCTAGTTAAGTAATGGAACATCAGAGGAAGAAACTTGAACACTGATTAAAATCACTGTCATGTCATGGAATGCAATGTCACAACTACTTATTGTTTATCCTGATGCAACACAACACTGTCATGCTACAAAGGAAATCATTCAAAAAAGAAAAGAATCAAGAAATATAACGCACTATCTCGCATTACCCCAACATGATAGACAGGGAGAAAACTCTACAAACCTGATTAAAGGGTGTAGGCTACCAACATTTTCTCAATGATTCTCATGTATTTTCCCCTGTAAAATCCATTTCTGTAAAGTATATTGTTGTATTGTGCATACTTAATGAGATAATTAGCATATTTTACTAAATCAGAGCCTCTGTTCACCTCTTCATCCAGGGCTTTGTGTCAGGTGAGTGGGTTTTACTGTGGGCAGTAGAACCACTCAGGTGGAGGCTGGTAGCATTCTGGACACTGCTCTCTTACATAATAGGCTACATACAGAGACTGTTCTCTTAAATACAATGTTGACTAATACTGCCACCTACTGGACTGGTAAGGTTAAACACTAGACTGTCTAAACAACAAATAGGTCATTAATTGATATTGTTTCATTCATCACATGTAAAACCATGTACTGTCAAAAATGAAATAAAACGCACATCATTTTGGATTCATCATTTAATTCGATTAAATTAAGTTTCATCACATGATCAACCAGCTCATACAGTAACATGTGCTTTCATTTCTCCTCAACGCGTTCTCACCCCCAGACAGACCCCAGGGTGACTTACTGGCACGTTCTCACCCCATCACGTTCTGTTCTCACCCCCAGCACGGCAGAGGGTGACTTACTGAGACGGATCTCACCCAATAGCAAGAGTTTGACTGGAAAGGGGGGAAGTGGTGGGGAAACCCTGGACATCACATGATGACTATAGGGCAGAGGTCAGCAACCTTTTTGAAATGAAGATCCATGTTTTTATCTAGATTGTCAGTGTGCCAACATGTCAGCATATGTTTTAATGACTCATTAGACTTAGAGCAATAACCACCTAACGACTCCCTCTCCAGTCAAAGACAGTATTTGTGTCTCCCTCCAGGAAAGTCATTTTGAGGGTGAACTACTCCTTTAACTCCAACACCGTTGAGTCGGCTGAAGCAGACTTCTGCTTTAGGCGACAGTGCGCATCCGTCGTCTTAACTGTTATCTTTCTGGGTATCTGGGTTTGAGAACGGCACTTCCACAAGCAGAAGTCCACAAGCCCATGTACCCCCTCCCTCCCCCTTCCGCTCAAACATTTGACGTCGGGTCACGTTTGTCCCAAGCAGTCACAATAGACCGTCCTGGGGAGTGAGAGTGTTTTGTTCACTTCTTCCACCGACGGAGTGAACTTCATTACAGGTTGATGGAACCACCACTCACCCAGCGGAGCTGTGCTACACATGATTGTAGACTCACAGTTGATGGACCAAACGGTTGAACGAGTGTCCGTGGCTTGGTGGCTGAACCCTTGTTACCTGAAACCTTGGTGGCTGAGACCTTGTTAGCTGAAACCTTGGTGGCTGAGCCCTTCGTAACTGAACCCTTCGTAACTGAACCCTTGGTAGCTGAACCCTTGGTAGCTGAACCCTTGGTAGCTGAACCCTTGGTAGCTGAACCCTTGGTAGCTGAACCCTTGGTAGCTGAACCCTTCGTAACTGAACCCTTGGTAGCTGAACCCTTGGTAGCTGAACCCTTCGTAACTGAACCCTTGGTAGCTGAACCCTTGGTAGCTGAACCCTTCGTAACTGAACCCTTGGTAGCTGAATCCTTGGTAGCTGAACCCTTCGTAACTGAACCCTTGGTAGCTGAACCCTTGGTAGCTGAACCCTTCGTAACTGAACCCTTGGTAGCTGAACCCTTGGTAGCTGAACCCTTCGTAACTGAACCCTTGGTAGCTGAACCCTTGGTAGCTGAACCCTTCGTAACTGAACCCTTGGTAGCTGAATCCTTGGTAGCTGAACCCTTGGTAGCTGAACCGTAACCTAAGGTCCAACAGTTTGGTCCACCCACATGACAGTCAATGAATGTCCCCATCAACAGCTATGTCTCCTATAAGTGGTTTTGAGTTGAGCTCTGGTCCATTGCTTCAGTGTACAAATGGAACCAAATGGACCCGTTCCATTTGTACTCTCTTAAAGAGTTATGAAGGTCCTTGAAATTAGAAGGTTAAAGAACCATCTAAGTAATTCCTCAGTGACCGGTTTTACATCGTCTAAACTGTAGTAAAAGATGAATATAATTTTGCTACTCCTTTCAGACCAAGGACTAGATGGATTATATCTCCTTTGGGAGGAGACCCCCTGGCATGGACATTACAATCACATTGGACAAACCAGATGCATTGCTTAAAGTGTATACAGCACAGGTGCTAGTTTTCAACACCTGTCCAAAAGGAGACTTTTCTAAAATAGATTTGAGGGGGATTACATCTCCACACTGGCCTTGGAATACCTCAGGAACCCCCCGGGAGGAAGTGGATAATGTTGCCCCCGTGACCCGACTCCGGATAAGCGGTAGAACACGGGACGACTGGAAGGACAGACGGAGAAACATCTGTTCATTCCACACTGCCACCTACAGGTACAGAACAGATCTGTCGGCTGCAGTAAATCTGGTCAATAAGAGAATACTTTGTTAGAGAACTCACTAACGCTGGGGACCAGAGCAAGTCTCGAGTGAAAAACTCCAAAACCACCACACGATGGAACCAAAACACAACGCTCACGTGAAGACAGACGACACGCCGACTCCGTTTCCAGCGTCGGAGATGATAAAATAGCACCACAAGAAAGCTCCATTTATACGTCGTCGTATCGCGTGTCGCCGGGCCGACGACACGGATCCACCTTCAAGCTAGCACGTTAGCTGGCTAGGTTTTTAGCTCGGCTAGTTGCTACCTCGTTAGCTTGCTACCTCGCCAGCTCGCTGGCGTGAAGGTGGATGGTTTAATTATAGCGCACAACGGGGTATTCAGGCTTAATTAAAGACGTAAGTCGTACCAGCGGGTTGAAGGCACGTTCTCATGGAGGTAATGACATGGAACAAAACTAAATGGCTACATGATGAATACATATACCAATATAATAAAACTATTTTGGCTCCGTTTGTGTCTATATGTATATATAGACACTCTGAGACGACGCTGTTTGATATAAAGACATTTCCATAAAAAATAAACACGTCAATAAAGACATTTTCTACACGCACACGTATGCATACACAAACACATGCATGCACGCACACCCTCACGCGCGCGCACAAACAAACACACGCACACACATACACGTCACTATAAAGTCACAGGTTCAATTCCTACAACAACCAAAGTGTCTATCTACATGTATGAACCCTTTAGCCCAGCGATGAACCCTTTAGCCCAGTGAAGCTCAACCTTCTTTTGTGTTTTTGTTTTCTAGGACCCCCATTTGATAAGGTTTGTATATTTGTATTTTATCTCTGGGACCCCAACTTTCATTGTTCAGAAACGGTCCGTCCTTTTGGTCCAGAACTCCTACCCTGTCTCTGGAGAAAACATCTCTATAGTTTTATTAACTTATAAAACTAAAGTAATAAAAGGGCTGGGAAAAAATCAAATGGCTTTGTAATGAATCAAAATTAATCGCATGTTTAATCGCATATAAATATTGAGACCTGAGAAGTATTTTATTTCTTTTTTTTTCAATCAAAACGCATTTAGTTTTGTCTGTGGGTTGGTGCACCAGTATGATCGGTCCGCCTTAAACTCGTCCGGTTAGAAAGGTTCCGTGGTGCAAAAACGAAGCGCAATTAAAACGTGTAATTTCTTTTTAGTCATGTTATTTTTCTGTAGTTAATTAATCTAAATTAATCAGTTAAAGTCCCAGCCCTAGTAATAAATATAAATCAAATCAATCATTTAGCTGGGGATCCGCCCGAGGCCCCCTGGGGGTCCCCGGAGCCCACCGTTGAGAACCCCTATTCTGGACCAAACGTTTTAAACCGATTCATTCCAGCGATGGGCGGGCTTAAACAACAAAACTCTGTCAGCTGAGCCCTTCGGTTGGCTGGGCTGTGAGTGACGCAAGTCCTTAGTCCTCTGATTGGCTGGGCTGTGAGTGATGCAAGTCTGTGGAGGTCTGTGGTTGGTCACACTTTTTTTATCTTATTTTATCTTAGTTATTTTGTATTAATAATTAGATAATTATCTAATTGTGCAATATCTAATCGTAATATATCTATCTATCTAATAGTTAGAGAGGGCTATCTAATAGATAGATATCTATCTAATAATTAGATATATCTATCCAATTGTTCAATATCTAATGGTTTGATGTCTACCTGACTGTTATATTGTCTACCTGACTGTTATATATGTAACGATTATAATGATATATCATCATTAGCTATCTATCTACCGGTAATTGTTAGATTTCTGGTTGGATATCGAATCGTCAGATACAGATGTGCCGTTTTTCAACTCTTCAGTATTTACTGATCTTTTCCTGAAAATCTCCTGCAAATGTATTTTTTCCCTCAGGTCCCTGTTTTGCCTTTCTACTTTTTATAGAGAATGGAGCGTATTTTTGCAGAAACTCACAAATGGCAAGAAACCACTCCATTCCCATTGAAGAGAAGAATGCACCTTCATGGGTAGATTTGAACTTCGAAGGTCAGAGAAGGTCATAAAAATAGCACAAAATAGCTGATCTACAAGCTCAATGTTCTGCAGATCCCCTGAAAATCTACTGTCTTGCCAATGGCAGGACGTGTGATGTTTTGAAATGGCACACCTGTATCTATTCAATGATTAGATATATATTTCATTCATAGATATCTAATTGTTAGATAGCTATTTAATCGTTATAGATACCTGATCATCTAACCAGTAGTTAGATATTGTATTGTTGTATCTATCTTAACGGTCAATCTATTAACGGCAGACGTGTTCTGCCCAAGTGTCTTTGAGCAAGGGTTATGTGAACCTCACTCAACTGCAAGTCTCTGGATGATAAGAAATATATTCACCAAAGTACTTTTATAGTTAATGTTAACCGAAGTGCTTGTAGTTGATATTCAGTACTACTAACAATACATATTACCAGTAGTGGTGCAAGTGGCTCTGCCAGGCTGTGATATCATTTTCAGAATTAAATGTAGTCATATGTATACGTCCTACAGTGCTATCATATCAACATTAATTATCATATCAACATATTAACGATCATATCAACATATTAACGATCATATGTAAATGCAGCATTGAGGACTCCAGCAGCTTCCTGGATGCATCTTCTTCCTCCAGTTTCCTCCTCTGGTCGCCATGGTTACTGGGTCGCCATGGTTACTGGCATTTCCATACAAACAAGCTGTGTGGAACAGACAGAACATGATGACAGTTTGAACCAACACACTATTAATTCCCTAAAATGCACATAGTGACTTCTCGACTTCACATGAGCATTTGCGAAGTCTGCTTCAGCAGAAGTAGATGCCTACTACACTCCATGCAGTTCTCACTGGCTGTTCTACTGTCTGTCTGTCTGTCTGTCTGTCTGTCTGTCTGTCTGTCTCTCTCTCTCCTACATTGTCTGTCTCTCAGCTGACCAATTATGCTGTCTCACTGCATGGTGGAGGTGTCTCTCTCTCATGTGTCTCACTGCATCATACAGGTGTTTCTCTCTCACCTACAGTCGTTGCCTCCAGCGCTGACCACATACTTGTCATCACAGGAGAATCTGATGTTGGTGACATGAGCAGAGTGACCGAAGTAACGCTTGTGTTTGGCCTGAGGAACAACACACACACACATACACACACATACACGCACACGTGCACATGACCACACACACACACACACACGCACACGCACACGCACACGCACACACATTCGCTCACGCAGACACACACACACGCACACACAGAAACAAACACGCACGCACGCACGCACGCACGCACCCACACGTGCAGACGTGCACATGCACGCACAAACACACCAAAACACAGACTGAATTACCAACATACTTGCACTCTTTAAACTAATTAAGTGTTTTTAATAAGTGTTAAATAGCTTTTGTTTCAACCACATTGAGCATGTTGCAATGAAACAAGCGGTTCAGAATACGTACAAACTTCTCGGAGCAGGGGAAGTCGAACAGTTTGATGAGTCCGAAGTCGTCTCCCGTCACCACGTTGAGTCCGGTGTGAGACACGCTGGCGCAGTTCACGTCTGCCTTGTCCGCGTTGCGAGGCCACACCCCCACCACCTCATCTCCTAGAACGCTACAATGACAGGAAAACAACTCATTAAGAGGCCACACCCCCACCACCTCATCTCCTAGAACGCTACAAAGACACCAAAACAACTCGTTAAGAGGCCACACCCCCACCACCTCATCTACTAGAACGCTACAATGACACAGGAAAACAACTCGTTAAGAGGCCACACCCCCAACACCTCATCTCCTAGAACGCTACAAAGACACGAAAACAACTCGTTAAGAGGCCACACCCCCACGACCAGGGTTGTTAAGTAACGGATTACATGTAACGCCGTTACGTAATCAGATTACAAAAAACGTGTAACTTGTAAAGTCCTAGGTTACATTTTAAAATGTGTAATCTGGATTACAGTAACAGAGGTGAATGACGGGGGTTACATGGTGGATTCCATTCTCCCCCTCCCCTCATGAATTTTACAAATAAGTTATAAAAACACCAAACAATAAAATACTCAAGTAGAAATACCAGTACACATTGTCACAGCATCGCTTCAGGGAACAGCAGCATGTTATGCTATGTTCAGTCGTAAGACGGTGGTGCGCATCGAAAATAGCAGATATACAAGCTCACAACGTGTCTAACCGCGACGCATTGTGAATTTGTAGGTCTGCTGACACCATTTCCACCCGGAACGTCTCTCAGCCAATCAATGACTACTATTTGACGTATCCCTCTCTGTGATTGGCTGGGATACCGGGTCCATTGTAACACGTTGTTGTTGTTTTTACTCTGAGCGTTACGTGGAGAGGTTGGTTGAAAACACTGGGCATTTATTCGTTTTCTGTTGGGAAATAAAAGCTAATAATCTTATTTTGGAACGCTGTTTCTGCCTTTAATTACAATGGCAGCACTGATAAGTTTAACACTAACACATAGGTTCAGGGACGATTTATGGAATATTTACAACAATCCATCTGAAAGGAAAACTGCACACAAGACAGAAGGAGATACTGATATGATCGATGAAGGCTTACACATGCTGTTTCTAAAACGGTAAGCGAAAGGCTGTCCTTATAAAGTTTCCCATAGCATCTGGCTAGTGTTAGCTTCAGGCTAAAGATGGCTTGTTTAAGCCATTGGTTCTCAAAGTGGGGTCCGGGGACCTACATGGGTCCTTGAGGGAGTTCCAGCCCAGGGAGTCCCCAGCTAATTGATAGTTAGGAACCAAATGGACCCTTATGGGTCTGTAGAGTGTACACAATTTAAATGCACCCCCAGCTAAATGCTAGTTTGGAAACAAATGGACCATGGGTCTGTAACTCTCACTGTGTACAGTGAGAGTTAAAATTAACATTGATTTTACAATATAAATTGGGGTCAGAGATAGAATAAATGGGGGTCCATTGGCTAATAAGTGTCCATTTGGGGGTCCTTGACATGAAAAAGTGGTGTAACTTGGTGGGCGCTGGTTTAAGCTTCGCTTGTTTAGCCTTGGATCAAGACAGTCATAGGTCAGTCTTGTATCGAGGCTGGCTATGGATTGTTATGAGTAAAACATGATTTTATTTTTTATTTTTTTTGATGGGAGAACGGATGCTGGTCGTTCTCAGCAAGAGTATGTCAGTGATAGAGGTTGGTTGTTTGCATTGAGAGGCGGCCGACGTCACAAGTGAATGCTTGGAATTGGAAATTAACAGTACAGCACCTTAATATACATATTTCTTATATATGCCTACTCTATGTACAGTATACAGTATATATGGACATTAAACATTTGGCCATTGCTTAGAAAGAGAGTACCAGTCATTTGCATATAAAGCTATTAAGTCGTTTTTCTTTATTTTGTTTGTAGGTATACTTTTGCCTTCTGTGTGTACTGTGCCTGCATGCCTATGAATAGGATGGGGAAGGTGTACACTACTGTATTTTAACATCATATGGTGGTACTTGGAGAGAAAAATATTGTCTTGAGTGGTACTGGTAAAAAAATAAGGTTGAGAGCCTGATCTAACCTATTTTCTGAACATGCAGTATTTTGTGTGAATTACAGTATGTGTACAAGTGGTGTTATCCAGTATGCAAATCTTCAAAATTAGATATTTTATGATAATACTGTTATCAGTCATAATAAATCGAGTTTTGCTTAAAAGTAATCCAAAAGTAACTGAAAGTAACCAGTAGTTACTTTTTAAATTGTGGTAATCGGATTACGTTACTGACTACACTTTTTTGCAAAGTAACTTGTAACTGTAGGGGATTCCTTTTTAAAAGTAACCCTAACAACCCTGCCCACGACCTCATCACCTAGAACGCTACAAAGACGTCAAAACAACGCGTTAACTCATCCACTGCATATGACGAGTTTGACGAGCTATAGTTATGGGTCCACTCTGCTTATGACGAGTATGACGAGTTATCAATTAGCTTTAATAACTATAAAACAAAAAAGTATGATCGCCGATTCGCCGTCCATAGTGCTCTATGGACCGGCCCTATTCACAAAAAACGGATCTGGATGTTCCAGACCGGAAATGGGGGGGGCGGGACAACGACGCCTGTATCCTGTCTGCCGAAATCCCATCCGGTTTAATGTTACACAACACCAGCGTGGCGCTCCGTTGGTTTCGCTTTGGGAAATGGCAGGCTGTTTACCGTCGTAGCTTACCGTGACTGGATCGTATTGTGAATGGAATCGGTGAACCATCGCGCAATGGATTCGCGCGCGCGCCCACGTTAAAGGTAGGCAAAATCCTGGCGGTGTGGACCATTAGAAGGGTCTTAAAAATAGCGGTGGGTGAGTTTTAAGAGCAAGGTTATTATAGTAAACGAAAACTAACTAAAAAACTAAAACTAGAATGGAATTTTTGTTTAGTTAACTGAAATACAAATAAAAACTAAGCTTTTTAAAAAAACAAAAACTAACTGAAACGGTATTGTGTGTTAACAAAACTAACTAAAATAAACTAAAATTATAGAGAAAATCTCCTTAGTTTTTGTCTTTTGTCTTTTGTGAAGAAAAAAAAAGTTGGTGAGGTCAAAGAGAGAAGTTGTATGTCTCAACACTCCTGCCACTCTCGACATTATGATGTTTTGTTGATTTTCTTTATTAGACAATACTTTTTCTGGAGCTTTTTTAATCTCACCCCTGACAAATACCCCATATTACGTAAAAGACTAAAACGAACACTAAAATTAATAAAAACTAAACTAAAACTAAGCATTAAAAAAAAAAAAAAAAAACGAAACGAAACTAGCAACCTCACTTTAAAAACGAATTAAAACTAAACTGTAATTGAAAACAAAACCTCAAAACTAATAAAAATAAAAACTAATGGAAAAATCAAAAACTATTATAACCTTGGTTAAGAGGCCACACCCCCACCACCTCATCTCCTAGAACACTACAAAGACGTCAAAACGACTCGTTAAGAGGCCACACCCCCACCACCTCATCTACTAGAACGCTACAATGACATCAAAACAACTCGTTAAGAGGCCACACCCCCACCACCTCATCTACTAGAACGCTACAATGACACCAAAACAACTCGTTAAGAGGCCACACCCCCAACACCTCATCTACTAGAACGCTACAAAGACACAGGAAAACAACTCGTTAAGAGGCCACACCCCCACCACCTCATCTACTAGAACGCTACAATGACACAGTAAACAACTCGTTAAGAGGCCACACCCCCACAACCTCATCCCTAGAACGCTACAATGACACCAAAACAACTCGTTAAGAGGCCACACCCCCATAACCTCATCTACTAGAACGCTACAATGACACCAATAATATTCATTTTCGCTATCAGGCAATTCCAGCTGGAAGATTCGTTGCACCATGAGAGCCAAACTGCAGCTGGAGGTTCAGTAGAATGCACTGGAGTCAGTGGAAGCCTGTCGACCAGCTCATGAACAAACACTATTTCTGAACAATTGAGACCTTTATAAAATACTCAGCTCAGGAAAATAAAAGAAGGCATACCACACATTTTTTCTGCTGTGTTTATTTTCAATGTGTGCATTTGTGTCATTTTATAGAAGTATCTAAAGAGCACAAAGTATGTTTCTAAACGTGCCAAGTATTGCAAGACACCGTTTCCTATCTGGCAACCACATCTTGCGATACTTCAGAGACAGAAACGAGACCTGCCGCTGTTTAGATCCTCAGTCGACCAGGTGTGATAGATCTGTAGGGACGCTGTGGAGTAGCTCCAGTTTACGTTGAAAATTTTTTTTTTTCTGGCCCGAGTGCTTCCACTAAGGAAAGTAAGCTTTCAACTCCATAAAGCTGTCTTTGTTTTGGCGAGTAGAGAAACTGTATTTTATATTTCACAATAATAGACGAGAGGTGCACAGTGTTTCCTGCGGTCGCAACGGATCATCGGTGACATAGCGTTAAGGAGAACTCCTTCTAGAGTCCTACCTGGTCCATGTGGCCCAGGTGATTCTATCGATGACGCTCTGGTCTGAGACCTGCTTCCCTGAGGGAACCTCATGGACCTGACGAGTGTAGGTACTGGTAGACACCTGGATACACACACACACACACACACACACACGCACACGCACACGCACACGCACACGCACACGCACACGCGCGCGCACGCACACGCACACGCACACGCACACACACACACACACACACACACACACACACACACACACGCACGCGCATGCACAGGGGGAAAAAGAGCAGACCAAGCACTGAGTGAAAGGTCAAGTTTACCAAATGCAAGTGGTTTAATGTCAGAAGATACACTTACACTTTATCACAAATCCAACATGACAGACCTGTCAGACAAGTCTATGAAAGTATCTAAGAAAAAGTTTAATCTGAAACACACTTTGGGGTGTCACATTAGAAAATATCAAAACACCCAAGGGCCGACTACATCTCCTGACACAATGTACTTTCAGTCGGACCATAACAAAGTCACATTCATATGCATCACAATTACAATATTTTATTTAACTATCATCATTAATATTTAATATCAATGGTCTTCTGTCAGGTGTCTGCTCTGAACAAAACACAAATAACTCACATTAGCAAATGTAACCAGACGTGGAAGGTGGAAGGTAAAGAATACAACAAAATAGCCTTTCTTTGACCCCTTCAGAATAAGACAACAGGGAACAAGGAATCCTGAAAATACACATTTTACCATAAACTATCCTTGTTTGACGGTGCTGGTAGGCCGTTTATACCATTTAGGAATGAAGCTGTGGGCCGTATCAAATGTGTCATCAGGCCGCATTTGGCCCCGGGCCGCACTTTGGACACCAATTGGACACCCCCCCTGCTTCGTCTCTCTCTCAGCTAAGGGGTCCTCAGTAACGTTGAAGACCCCTGCATTAAATGAAGGTACAGATATGTGTTGTAATGATCTGGATGTACAGTATATTGTACAGTATAAGTATACCTGGATGTACAGTATATTGTACAGTATAAGTGGATGTACAGTATATTGTACAGTATATTGTACAGTATATTGTACAGTATATTGTACAGTACTAGTAAGACACCTGAGGGTGGAATGCGACCTCAGGGTGACATGCGACCTCGCCCTAAAGGGCGAGGTCGCGCCAATTCTTGACTATCTGGCCAACCACAGCGTTTCTCTGACGATTCTAGTTGTTATCATTCTGGGGGGTGTTTGTTCATGTTTTTGTGAGGGTATCAACCCTAGGAGATACGGGGAGAACATGCAAACTCCACACAGAAAGGCCCTATCGCCAACCCACCTAGGGTGTGAGCGATAGGGCCTAAACATGGAGATGTGGAGAACACTATATATGGAGATAGTCCAGTCCATCATGTCATATGGGACTACCGTCATAGACAGTAGCCATTGTTAGGCCGGAGTCAATGGCTGTCTGTCTGACTGTCTGTACAGGAAGTGATGTCACATGACATAATTTTTATGCCCATATATGAGTCATTCTGTACCACATCTCCATGTTTGGGCCAAACAGGTTCGCTCCATTTCTCCATGTATAGGTCCAAATGACCAACGTCGAGCTTGACAACGAGGATACCGCACATTGTACCTCATCCACCCTTTCTTCTCTCTCCTTTTGGTATCTTTATCCTCCTCCTCCTTTTTTTCTTTTTTATTCTTCTCTTTTTTTCACAGCCGCCCCCATATTTACTTTAGAAAATATATATTAAATTCTAAGAACGTTTCGAGTACCAGTTTGATACAAGAGCGAATAAGCGCTACACTTCTGGAATCCTGTGCGTCGACTTAAAGTCGGATCCAGGCCTAATAACTTTATCTAGCCGCCCCCGTTGCCACATCCTTTTCTTTTCTGAGACACATTGTACCTCATCCACCCTTTCTTCTCTCTCCTTTTGGTATCTTTATCCTCCTCCTCCTTTTTTTGTATTTCTTAGTCTTGTGTATCCTTCTCTTTTGGCTACTGTCTATGACGGTAGTCCCATATGACATGATGGACTGGACTATCTCCATATATAGTGTTATCCACATTTCGTGTAGCCGCCCCGTACAGGAAGTGATGTCACAACTTGCTGACATCACACTGACATCACAGAGGTTACGGAAGGAAGGAAGGAAGGACACTCAAGCGACACGGTTTTTCAGAAGAATATTGTAAAGTATGTAGTATGTACAGTATATTGTACAGTATGTACAGTATATTGTACAGTATGTACAGTATATTGTACAGTATGAGTGTACCTGGATGTGCTTGCAGTCAGCAGAGAAGTCCACCTGCAGAACGAACCCCGGCAGGTCCTTACAGTACCCTACTCTGTTCAGAGACGGACCCAGGCTGAGGTCATAGATGTCAACACATCCTTCAACACAGCCTACAGCCAGGAGGTGGTTGTCTGGGCTGAACCTGAGGAGGAGAACGTAAACATCAAACTGATCCTTCAACACAGCCTACTGCCAGGAGGTGGTTGTCTGGACTGAACCTGAGGAGGAGAACGTAAACATCAAACTGATCATAAACTAATTGATATCAGAGACATTAAACATAACGTGTATCTCCTATAGACATAAAACAGACCAGATATCTTGAATAGAGGGTATGCACGTCCACTGGGACCCGCCACCCTAATCTAGACTGACTGGCAAAACATTGAGCAGCATGGAGCATTGGAGTTTGGAAGTGCTAGTTGCAAATCACTCAACGGTCCTGCATACCACCTGTTTCTAAATGTCACATAATGCAGGAGGCAGCAGGATGTTGTGTTGTTGAAAACGAGCGCTTCCAAACTCTGACACTTGGAATCCCCTGCACAGAATGTCTTGACAGAAAGTAGCTCATAAAATGTCTATGGTGGATTTTTATTAAACAAAAACTTTGCAGATAGAAAGAGAATAATTCAAGCTCTCAGTACAGCTGCAATGTTGGTGAGTTTAACTTTGTTTAATACAATCAGACAGGACTTTTCTGTTTGGATGTATGGGCTGTCAATGGCAGACATAATTGTTTTGCCACTCAGTAGACGTTCCCACATACCACTCAGTAGTCGTTCTGCATATCCTCTATAGAAACACTACAGTAATTAGATTAAACAGACCTTATATCCTGTATAGAGACACTATGGTCATTAGATTAAACAGACCTTATATCCTGAATAGAGACACTATTAGATCAAACAGACCTTATATCCTGTATAGAGACACTATGGTCATTAGATCCTGAATAGAAACACTACAGTAATTAGATTTAACAGACCTTATATCCTCTATGGAGACACTACAGTAATTAGATCAAACAGACCTTATATCCTGTATAGAGACACTACGGTCATTAGATTTAACAGACCTTATATCCTGAATAGAGTCACTACAGTGATTAGATTAAACAGACCTTATATCCTGTATAGACACACTATTAGATCAAACAGACCTTATATATCCTGTATAGAAACACTACAGTAATTAGATTCAACAGACCTTATATCCTGAATAGAGACACTATTAGATCAAACAGACCTTATATCCTGAATAGAGACACTACAGTGATTAGATTAAACAGACCTTATATCCTGAATAGAGACACTATTAGATCAAACAGACCTTATATCCTGAATAGAGACACTATTAGATCAAACAGACCTTATATCCTGTACTGAGACACAACCGTAATTAGATCAAACAGACCTTATATCCTGTATAGACACACTGCGGTCATTAGATTAAACAGACCTTATATCCTGTATAGACACACTGCGGTCTCTCTTCTTGCCCCAGACGCTCAGAGAGTTGACCAACAGGACGATGAACTCTCCGTTCTCCATGCCGATGGAAACCATCTCTCCGTTAGGGCTGTAGCTGGTGCACTTAGCAGGATGACCCAGAGATACCTTGTTCAACAGTTTCTACAAACACAAAACAACAGAAAATATGAAAATACAGTACAGTACAGTACGATAGAAACCATCTCTGTTACGTCTTCACCTCCACACTGTGCTGTGAGCTTTCTTCCACAAGAGGGAGCCACAGCACACCACTTCCAGAGCTACAAGAGCCTGGCTGGCATAGAGCTCAGAGCCAGATCTTCTCCTCTCCACTCGTATGGTAAAGTACAGCATGCAGACTAGTTTTATCCAGTTTAGCAGAGCTCTTAAGCTGTTCACTTCACGCAGTGGCAGTGCACTTCTTTCTTGTGAATAATTACTGACCGTGCTTCTCCTCTTCTCTCCAGTTTCCCGATACCCTGGACTGAGTCGGAGCAGCAGCCGAGCCGGGGACTGAGCATTGTGGAGCCTATTTCCCCCTTCGCCCCCTTGTGCTTAACTTTATGTTAGTTATAGTTATAGTTATAGTTCTATTACCTTATCAGCCAGGTCCCAGATGCGTACGGTGGCGTCGTCACTAGCAGAGATGCAGACGTCTTTGTGGGGGTGGGCCGACAGACCCCAGATGTGACCTCTGGTGTGACCTGTCACCAAGGTGTTGGACGCTGCGTTCTTCTCCCCCATCTCTATCACCTCCCCGTCCTTAGTGCCCACCAGGATCTTACCCTGAAACATACACACATCTCTATCACCTCCCGCCCTTAGTGACACATCTCTAATACACATAGATACATGTCTATCACCTCCCCGCCCTTAGTGACACATCTCTATCACCTCCCCGTCCTTAGTGCCCACCAGGATCTTACCCTGAAACATACACACACATCTCTATCACCACCCCGCCCTTAGTGACACATCTCTATCACCTCCCCGTCCTTAGTGACACATCTCTATCACCACCCCGCCCTTAGTGACACATCTCTATCACCTCCCCGTCCTTAGTGGCACATCTCTATCACCACCCCGTCCTTAGTGACACATCTCTATCACCTCCCCGCCCTTAGTGACACATCTCTATCACCTCCCCGCCCTTAGTGACACATCTCTATCACCTCCCCGTCCTTAGTGACACATCTCTATCACCTCCCCGTCCTTAGTGACACATCTCTATCACCTCCCCGCCCTTAGTGACACATCTCTATCACCTCCCCGTCCTTAGTGACACATCTCTATCACCTCCCCATCCTTAGTGCCCACCAGGATCTTACCCTGAAACAAACACACATCTCTATCACCACCCCGCCCTTAGTGCCACATCTCTATCACCTCACCGTCCTTAATGCCCACCAGGATCTTACCCTGAAACATACACACATCTCTATCACCACCCCGCCCTTAGTGACACATCTCTATCACCTCACCATCCTTAGTGCCCACCAGGATCTTACCCTGAAACATACAAACATCTATCACCACCCCGCCCTTAGTGCCCACCAGGATCTTACCCTGAAACATACAAACATCTATCACCACCCCGCCCTTAGTGCCCACCAGGATCTTACCCTGAAACATACAAACATCTATCACCACCCCGCCCTTAGTGCCAACCAGGATCTTACCCTGAAACATACACACACATGTCTATCACCTCCCCGCCCTTAGTGACTCATCTCTATCACCTCCCCGCCCTTAGTGCCCACCAGGATCATAGCTGGTTTAAAAGGACTGTTTACCTTTCCTCTACAGACAGATCTAACGTTCTCCACCGTCTGTCCGGTCTCTATGGAGTCAGAACAGTCTCATAATGCTTACCTTTCCTCTGCAGACAGATCTAACGTTCTCCACAGTCTGTCCAGTCTCCATGGAGTCAGAACAGTCTCATAATGTTTACCTTTCCTCTACAGACAGATCTAACGTTCTCCACAGTCTGTCCAGTCTCCATGGAGTCAGAACAGTCTCATAATGCTTACCTTTCCTCTGCAGACAGATCTAACGTTCTCCACAGTCTGTCCAGTCTCCATGGAGTCAGAACAGTCTCATAATGTTTACCTCTCCAGTCTCCATGGAGTCAGAACAGTCTCATAATGCTTACCTTTCCTCTGCAGACAGATCTAACGTTCTCCACAGTCTGTCCAGTCTCCATGGAGTCAGAACAGTCTCATAATGTTTACCTTTCCTCTACAGACAGATCTAACGTTCTCCACAGTCTGTCCAGTCTCCATGGAGTCAGAACAGTCTCATAATGCTTACCTTTCCTCTGCAGACAGATCTAACGTTCTCCACAGTCTGTCCAGTCTCCATGGAGTCAGAACAGTCTCATAATGTTTACCTCTCCAGTCTCCATGGAGTCAGAACAGTCTCATAATGTTTACCTTTCCTCTACAGACAGATCTAACGTTCTCCACCGTCTGTCCAGTCTCTATGGAGTCAGAACAGTCTCATAATGCTTACCTTTCCTCTACAGACAGATCTAACGTTCTCCACAGTCTGTCCAGTCTCTATGGAGTCAGAACAGTCTCATAATGCTTACCTTTCCTCTACAGACAGATCTAACGTTCTCCACAGTCTGTCCAGTCTCCATGGAGTCAGAACAGTCTCATAATGTTTACCTTTCCTCTACAGACAGATCTAACGTTCTCCACAGTCTGTCCAGTCTCCATGGAGTCAGAACAGTCTCATAATGTTTACCTTTCCTCTACAGACAGATCTAACGTTCTCCACAGTCTGTCCAGTCTCCATGGAGTCAGAACAGTCTCATAATGCTTACCTTTCCTCTGCAGACAGATCTAACGTTCTCCACAGTCTGTCCAGTCTCCATGGAGTCAGAACAGTCTCATAATGTTTACCTCTCCAGTCTCCATGGAGTCAGAACAGTCTCATAATGCTTACCTTTCCTCTGCAGACAGATCTAACGTTCTCCACAGTCTGTCCAGTCTCCATGGAGTCAGAACAGTCTCATAATGTTTACCTTTCCTCTACAGACAGATCTAACGTTCTCCACAGTCTGTCCAGTCTCCATGGAGTCAGAACAGTCTCATAATGCTTACCTTTCCTCTGCAGACAGATCTAACGTTCTCCACAGTCTGTCCAGTCTCCATGGAGTCAGAACAGTCTCATAATGTTTACCTCTCCAGTCTCCATGGAGTCAGAACAGTCTCATAATGTTTACCTTTCCTCTACAGACAGATCTAACGTTCTCCACCGTCTGTCCAGTCTCTATGGAGTCAGAACAGTCTCATAATGCTTACCTTTCCTCTACAGACAGATCTAACGTTCTCCACCGTCTGTCCAGTCTCTATGGAGTCAGAACAGTCTCATAATGCTTACCTTTCCTCTACAGACAGATCTAACGTTCTCCACAGTCTGTCCAGTCTCTATGGAGTCAGAACAGTCTCATAATGTTTACCTTTCCTCTACAGACAGATCTAACGTTCTCCACCGTCTGTCCGGTCTCTATGGAGTCAGAACAGTCTCATAATGTTTACCTTTCCTCTACAGACAGATCTAACGTTCTCCACAGTCTGTCCAGTCTCTATGGAGTCAGAACAGTCTCATAATGCTTACCTTTCCTCTACAGACAGATCTAACGTTCTCCACCGTCTGTCCGGTCTCCAGCTGGAAGGCTCTGCAACGCTTCATCTCCTGATCCCACAGCTTCACCGCCCCGCCCTCCTTCGTCCTGACACACACAAACACGCACACACGGAAAAGGGGGAAAAGTGACATTTCTGGCGTACATGAACCATGTGACCCCGCATTGGCAGAACTCTCAATACAAGGCTCTGGACATCATATACACTGTATGTGCCGTTTCAGTATTTATTGCTATTTTCCTGAAA
>NC_137812.1:73957048-73959548 GCF_963921795.1 Nannobrachium achirus | reverse complement strand
AAACCATGTATTGCATGGTGTCCATGTGCAGTAAGTGAAGTCCATGGACACATGTATTAGCTGGTGAAGTACAAAGGATGGTCACATATGCCTACAGGTCACCACTTTCAACGTAACACCACCATTCTTTCTAGATGATAGGAGCATTGGGATCTGTCGTTACTTCCTACGACATTCAATTTGGACAGGAGCCAGTGGGAACGCAGCATAATGGGAGCCAATGGAGATGCAGCATACTAGTCCTTCTAGAGGGTAAACTATAAACAACTAGACTAGATGTGAACATAATACTCACCACCCAGTTCAGACTCTACACGGAAACATGATAAACCATTAGTTTACTTTAATCAATATGCTTATGTGTATATTGTGTTATACTGTATAAGTGATGTAATACTTCATGGTAGGACAGTGTGCTGACTCACCTGGCAGGTCAGAGTGCTCCCCTGGTGGCCAAGTGATGAATGACACGATGGAGAAGCAAGAACACAAAATTTGAAAAGCAATGGACACAAAACACCGTGCCGTTGTTGTTGTGTTGCACTGTGTTTTATCATGTTGTGTTGTGATGCGTTAAGATGCGTTACATTGTGTTGTCATGCATGTGTTTTGCATTGTGTTGTTAAAGTTTTAATGTGCTACATAATAAATAAATCAACAAAAGAAGCCAACTGTAAGCGATCAGAGCTGATGACAAAACAATACAAAGAAATATGATGAAACTTATTAAAATAAATTAATCAAGCAATAAATGAAATAAAAGCACATCTGATCAAAGTTCTGATCCTTTCACTCAGGATGTGAGTGAGAGAGGTCAACCCTGACACCTTCTGTTTATAATTTAATTAGTTAATAAGTTAATAACTGGTCTAGGGTCAGCCTTTCACCTACAGTTGTTGCTGTTTCAACTCTTCAGTATTTACTGATCTTTCCTGAAAATGCCATTTTTTCCACAGGTTTCTTTCCGTTTCTCCTTAGAAAAATAATAATATGGAGAATGGAGTGTATGTTTGCATTGAAAAGCAGAATCCACCTTCATAGGTAGATTTAAACTTTGAAGTCTGAGAAGGTCATGGAAATTGATAAAAGAAAATGCTGATCTAAAAGCTCAATGTTCTGCAAATCCCCTGGAAATCTCACTATCTTGCCAATAGCAGGACGTGTGAAGTTTTGAAATGGCACACCTGTATCTGTATCTGTCCTGTTTATAATGATGATGTAATGTGTATAACTGACTGGGAGAGTGTATTCTGCTGGTGTTTCAGTCCGAGTGTATCAAAGGGTGCGTTCGGAAATGCGCACCGGGTGTGTGCTCAGTGTAGTGAGTGCCTAAACCTAACCCTAATCCTAACTCTGACCTCAGTAAAACTATGCCTAAACCTAACCATAACCCCTAACCCTAACCACACCCGGTGTGCATTTCCGAACGCACCCTTTGATACACTCGGACTGAATCACCAGCAGAAAACACTATCCCATAACTGACTAGTAGGAGTCAGTCTCACCTATCTGTCCTGTTTGAAGCTAGTTAGCATTTGTTTTTTATTTTTTATTTTCTTTAATGATTATAATGTTTTTTAGATTGATATTCATATGCATTTGTTATATTGTTGTTGATGTTCTGACATCAATAGTATCTTGTTTATTATAGTGATGTATTATCTGCTTATTGTAAGTCGCTTTGGATTAAAAGCATCTGCTAAATGCCTAAACTGTAAACGAAACTTTATAATGATGGTGTAATGTGTACAAATGGCCTGTAGGGGTCAGTCTCACCTATCTGTCCGGTAGCGATGACGTTCTGGTATTTGGGGTGTTGATTGACAGTCAGACACAGGATGTCGTCGGTGTGCTCCAGGTAGAAACTCTGAGTTCCTGTCGGGACAGGAAACAGGAAACAGGAAATGAGTTGACAACGTTCACTCTGTATGGAACAGTTTTATCAAAGAATTTTAATATAGGAAGATATATGTTCTCAATGGGAGCCACTAGAGGGCGGTATGGTACACAAATCCTACAAAATGTCTTCTATAAGTGGGCACTGGCGTCTGACAGCAAATCTCGCAAACCTCCCGTGAGAGTGTGTTGCTGGGACAGAGAAAGGTCCATAATAAAGGTGATTTTCTCCTTATTTATCTCTCTGTAAAAGATTCAGCATTTCCTGTACTTTTCCTGCATTTATTCCTGGAAATGATGTATGAATGTATGCAGATGATGTATGAATGTATGCAGATGACATAGTGATGAACGTACCAGAGGACAGGTTGTGCATGATGACAGCAGCAGCAGTGTGGTAGATGATGTCTGCTCCATCGTTGAGGTAGTGAAGGTTGTTACGACAGTCGAACCCTCTGTAGCCAAACACGTGCTCTAGAACCAGCTCCTGCTCATACACACATGCACGCACGCGCGCGCACACACACACACACACACACACACACACACACACACACACACACACACACACGCACACGCACACGCACAGTAGAAAACACATTAA
>NC_137812.1:73939548-73954548 GCF_963921795.1 Nannobrachium achirus | reverse complement strand
ACTTTTTTGGAAAGAAATCTTCCTCCTAGTATAATCATAATAGTAGATAATCATGGTTTAGAGGGGGGGGGGGTGTCAGGAGTGACATCTGCCCACGTCATCCTTTCATCATTCACTCCCTATTTAAGTGAATTATCTTCATTAAGTTTCCAGTTCGGTTATTATTTGTATTTGCTTATAATATAATTGTAATTACCTTCTAAGAAGTTATCTTGGACCAAGATACTAACCAACTGGGAAAGAGTCGAGCTATATCTAATTTAGCTCTAAACCTCAGCAAACCCAACTACCAAATAAGAGAAACCAAGGTTGCACCTGTGGATTACTATACCAAAACTAAACCTTAACAGAATAACCGAACTCAGGATTATCCGCAGCGACCTATGATGGCTTTCTTAAAGAGTTTAGCTTCTGACTCAGTAACAGGACCAACTTCCGGTACTCAAATCAAGACAGAGGGGGCGGAATCCAGGATTGACGCTCCTATCAAGACGGAGGGGCCGGATTCTGGATTGGTTCAAGACCGGCAATTCCTGTCGGAGTCCAGGGTTGAAGCTACCGTCACACCGATCAAGACAGAAGGAACAAGGCCCAGGATTGATTCGGGGCCGGAAGCTTCACCTTCCTGCTCTCCTTCCCTCCGCTATTCCTCTTCGCGTGTGAAGGCCCGGGATGCTCTTGGTGAGCACCAAGCTTTGATCAATGACCTTGAGACCAGACTTGCGGTCCTTAAACGTAGAGAAGCGCTCATTTTGCAACTAGATCGAGTCAGTCAGTCTTCTGTTGGTCTTCTGACGCCGATGCGGCCTTCCGTGACCTTAAGCAACGATTCGTTTCTGCTCCTATCCTCATGCAGCCTGATCCTTCTCTACAGTTTATCCTTGAGGTTGATGCGAGTGAGGTTGGAATTGGGGCAATCCTCTCTCAAAGGTCAGCAGTGGATGGTAAACTCCACCCATGTGCATTTTTTAGCTACCGACTCACGTCCGCCCAAAGGAATTACGACATTGGCAACAGGGAGCTTCTGGCCGTTAAGATGGCGTTGGAAGAGTGGCGTCATTATCTAGAAGGTGCTAATCTCCCTTTCGTTGTTTGGACTGATCATAAGAACCTGGCTTATATCCGCTCTGCCAAACGTCTTAATTCTCGACAAGCTCGGTGGTGTCTCTTCTTTGGTCGTTTCGACTTTACTCTGTCTTACCGACCGGGTTCCAAGAACACTAAGGCGGATGCCCTTTCCAGGATGTACTCCCCTGACGAGATCGAAACCTCTCAACCTGAGACCATCATTCCTTCTTCTCTTGTTGTTGGCTCCGTTTCCTGGGATATTGAATCCAGGATCTTGCTTGCTCAAAAGTCGGACCCTGATCCCCGTCCTGGCCCTCATGATCGCATCTTTGTTCCTGGGTCAGTCCGCCATGACGTTCTCGTCTGGGCGCACAGTTCCGTTCTTTCTGGCCATCCAGGTGTCAATCGCACCATTTCTGCCTTACGACTTCGGTTTTGGTGGCCTGCCATGGCACGCGACACTCGATCTTTTGTCGCCTCTTGCTCTGTTTGTGCTAGGAATAAGACTTCCACTAAACCGCCCTCGGGTCTTCTCCATCCTTTGCCCATCCCTGGCCGACCCTGGTCTCACATTGCCTTGGATTTTGTCACAGGCTTCCCTGAATCTTCTGATGGCATGAATGTTGTCCTGACTATCGTCGACCGGTTTTCGAAGGCTGCCCACCTTGTGGCCCTTCCGAAGCTGCCCTCTGCTAGGGAGACTGCTGATTTGGTTGTTTCCAATGTCTTCCGGTTGCATGGGATTCCTGTGGATATTGTTTCTGACCGCGGGCCCCAATTCATTTCTCAGGTATGGAGGTCGTTTTGTAAGGCCCTTGGGGCTTCCGTCAGCCTTTCTTCTGGTTTTCACCCTCAGTCTAACGGTCAAACGGAGCGCCTGAATCAAGAGATGGAGACTACTCTTCGTTGTTTCGCCAATTCCAACCCGAAGTCCTGGTCTTCCTTTCTCCCTTGGGTCGAATACGCCCACAATTCATTGGTCAACGCCTCGACAGGTATGTCCCCTTTCCTTTGTAGCCTGGGTTACGAACCTCCCCTTCTCCCTCGGGAACAGGATGTCATCTCTGTTCCCTCTGTCCGTGACCATATCAAGCGTTGTACGGAGATTTGGAGCCGCACACAGAAGAACCTCCTTTGCGCCTCTCAGCGCTCCCAGACTGCTGCCAACCGACGACGCTCTGCTGCTCCCACATATGTTGTTGGACAACGGGTTCTCTTGAGTACTCGCGACTTAAACCTGAAGTCATCTAGTCGCAAGTTGAGTCCTCGTTTCGTCGGTCCTTTTGAAGTTGGATCCATTATCAATCGTACCTCGGTTCGCCTACTTCTCCCTCGGGAGATGCGATGCCATCCGGTTTTTCATGTTTCCCTTTTGAAGCCTTGGATTGATCCCGACCTTCCCCATCACCCGCCCATTCCTCCGGCTCCCATCGGACTCGGTTCTGGTTGCTCCGATACTCCCTCCGGGGAGTTGTCGCTTGTTCCTCCAGCGCCTCCTTCCATCGAACTCGGTTCTGATACCTCGGCTGCTTCCTCAGAGGGACTTCCGTCCACGCCTTTGGATCAACCCCCCACGCATTCTATCTTGAAGCTCATCGGCTTCCGCTGGCGTCGCCGTCAGCCGGAGTACCTTGTCGTTTGGTCTGGCTCGGAGCCTAAGGACGACTCCTGGATTCCCGGTTCTCAAATTCCCCCTGCTTTCATCAGGACCTTTGAAGGATCGAGACGCACTTCTACCGTTCTTACGCGCGGACGCGTTCGTGAGGAGGGGGGTACCTGTCAGGAGTGACATCTGCCCACGTCATCCTTTCATCATTCACTCCCTATTTAAGTGAATTATCTTCATTAAGTTTCCAGTTCGGTTATTATTTGTATTTGCTTATAATATAATTGTAATTACCTTCTAAGAAGTTATCTTGGACCAAGATACTAACCAACTGGGAAAGAGTCGAGCTATATCTAATTTAGCTCTAAACCTCAGCAAACCCAACTACCAAATAAGAGAAACCAAGGTTGCACCTGTGGATTACTATACCAAAACTAAACCTTAACAGGGGGGGGGGGAATCATGGCACCCCATCTTTAAGAATGTAAACAATGTTCCCAGATTGCTGCCAACCAAACGTGTTCTAAGAGATAGCTAGACTCTAGAAATAAATATCACAAGTCAAGAACGCAATTGACCAATCAATCACACTGCCCAAACCCATCTGAACTAAAAGACAGTGTGCTGTGGTGGTCACCTAAAGTTCTGACATTAAGTCCACCAATGATTCACAACTTTTTGTCAGAAAGGTCCGGTTCAGCTACAAAATGACGTCACTCGCATCTTCTGAAAAGCATTACCCTGAATTAGAGTTCGGAAAGCTGTACGTCGAGAAGTCTCAACTCTCTGACGAAAAGTTTGGTGGTCGGAGACAGTATGGACAGGCCTTTAAGTTAAGGCATAAGAGCTGGTACTTAAGACAATCAAAATAGAGCCAGGCACCATGAAGGACTGGGCTTTAGACTGTCACTGTACAGCCTCATGGCTACAGGCACCATGAAGGACTGGGCTTTAGACTGTCACTCTACAGCCTCATGGCTACAGGCACCATGAAGGACTGGGCTTTAGACTGTCACTGTACAGCCTCATGGCTACAGGCACCATGAAGGACTGGGCTTTAGACTGTCACTCTACAGCCTCATGGCTACAGGCACCATGAAGGACTGGGCTTTAGACTGTCACTCTACAGCCTCATGGCTACAGGCACCAAGGACTGGGCTTTAGACTGTCACTACAGCCTCATGGCTACAGGCACCATGAAGGACTGGGCTTTAGACTGTCACTCTACAGCCTCATGGCTACAGGCACCATGAAGGACTGGGCTTTAGACTGTCACTACAGCCTCATGGCTACAGGCACCAAGGACTGGGCTTTAGACTGTCACTACAGCCTCATGGCTACAGGCACCATGAAGGACTGGGCTTTAGACTGTCACTCTACAGCCTCATGGCTACAGGCACCATGAAGGACTGGGCTTTAGACTGTCACTCTACAGCCTCATGGCTACAGGCACCAAGGACTGGGCTTTAGACTGTCACTACAGCCTCATGGCTACAGGCACCATGAAGGACTGGGCTTTAGACTGTCACTGTACAGCCTCATGGCTACAGGCACCATGAAGGACTGGGCTTTAGACTGTCACTCTACAGCCTCATGGCTACAGGCACCATGAAGGACTGGGCTTTAGACTGTCACTCTACAGCCTCATGGCTACAGGCACCATGAAGGACTGGGCTTTAGACTGTCACTGTACAGCCTCATGGCTACAGGCACCAAGGACTGGGCTTTAGACTGTCACTACAGCCTCATGGCTACAGGCACCAAGTACTGGGCTTTAGACTGTCACTGAACAGCCTCATGGCTACAGGCACCAAGGACTGGGCTTTAGACTGTCACTGAACAGCCTCATGGCTACAGGCACCATGAAGGACTGGGCTTTAGACTGTCACTGTACAGCCTCATGGCTACAGGCACCATGAAGGACTGGGCTTTAGACTGTCACTGTACAGCCTCATGGCTACAGGCACCATGAAGGACTGGGCTTTAGACTGTCACTCTACAGCCTCATGGCTACAGGCACCAAGGACTGGGCTTTAGACTGTCACTACAGCCTCATGGCTACAGGCACCATGAAGGACTGGGCTTTAGACTGTCACTACAGCCTCATGGCTACAGGCACCATGAAGGACTGGGCTTTAGACTGTCACTGTACACTACAGCCTCATGGCTACAGGCACCATGAAGGACTGGGCTTTAGACTCTCACTACAGCCTCATGGCTACAGGCACCATGAAGTACTGGGCTTTAGACTGTCACTACAGCCTCATGGCTACAGGCACCATGAAGGACTGGGCTTTAGACTGTCACTACAGCCTCATGGCTACAGGCACCATGAAGGACTGGGCTTTAGACTGTCACTACAGCCTCATGGCTACAGGCACCATGAAGGACTGGGCTTTAGACTGTCACAGTACAGCCTCATGGCTACAGGCACCATGAAGGACTGGGCTTTAGACTGTCACAGTACAGCCTCATGGCTACAGGCACCATGAAGGACTGGGCTTTAGACTGTCACTGTACACTACAGCCTCATGGCTACAGGCACCATGAAGGACTGGGCTTTAGACTCTCACTACAGCCTCATGGCTACAGGCACCATGAAGTACTGGGCTTTAGACTGTCACTACAGCCTCATGGCTACAGGCACCATGAAGGACTGGGCTTTAGACTGTCACTACAGCCTCATGGCTACAGGCACCATGAAGGACTGGGCTTTAGACTGTCACTACAGCCTCCTGGCTACAGGCACCATGAAGGACTGGGCTTTAGACTGTCACAGTACAGCCTCATGGCTACAGGCACCATGAAGGACTGGGCTTTAGATTGTCACAGTACAGCCTCATGGCTACAGGCACCATGAAGGACTGGGCTTTAGACTGTCACTCTACAGCCTCATGGCTACAGGCACCAAGGACTGGGCTTTAGACTGTCACTACAGCCTCATGGCTACAGGCACCATGAAGGACTGGGCTTTAGACTGTCACTCTACAGCCTCATGGCTACAGGCACCATGAAGGACTGGGCTTTAGACTGTCACAGTACAGCCTCATGGCTACAGGCACCATGAAGGACTGGGCTTTAGACTGTCACAGTACAGCCTCATGGCTACAGACACCAAGGACTGGGCTTTAGACTGTCACTGAACAGCCTCATGGCTACAGACACCAAGGACTGGGCTTTAGACTGTCACTGAACAGCCTCATGGCTACAGGCACCAAGGACCATGTTACCAGTAAGACTCCCTAATCGGGAGATAAGCGACCGTTGGTCGCTTATCTCCACAAATATCACAACCTCCACCTCTCACGTCATACGGGTAGCCATAGTTACACCTGGAATGTTGAATCTCCATATATGGAGATAACCTACGCATCACACAAAGTCTGACCTCACCAGCCCATACTTGGGCATGGACGACTTATATCTCCATATACGGAGATGGCCATATATGGAGATACGATGACATCACAGAGTCCACAGCTGATGATGTGGCGTGATGTCATACAATACACAAACAAGCCCTATATAAAGGGGCAATTCTCACCAGGGAAGAGAGCATTGCCTGGAATGTTGAATCTCCATATATGGAGATAACCTACGCATCACACAAAGTCTGACCTCACCAGCCCATACTTGGGCATGGACGACTTATATCTCCATATACGGAGATGGCCATATATGGAGATACGATGACATCACAGAGTCCACAGCTGATGATGTGGCGTGATGTCATACAATAAACAAACAAGCCCTATATACTGATGCGATACGATGACATCACAGAGTCCACACCTGATGATGTGGCGTGATGTCATACAATAAACAAACAAGCCCTATATACTGATGCGGAGATATGAGCAGGGCAAAGGTGTGACGTGTGACGTGTGACCGACCGACGGACGGACGGCCGGTGGAGGTTTTCATAGTAAACTGCTCCCTGACGGTCGCAACCATGTGAGCAGTGTTGGGCAGGGACGTGCTGGGCCCCTGATTCAGCCCAGGAAAAAGAGTTGGAGAGGCCCTCATTGCGCGCTATAGAGAGAGATCTCTCTCTATAGCGCTGCTGCTACTCAAAGATTTGCCATTTCAGATCATGACAAGTGACAAGCCAGTGGGCCAATTATTGTACATGAGTTATATTTCGTCGTTGTCGGGTGGAAACCTTGTATGTCCAAAACCGTTTGTTTTGTATTTATCATTTTAAAAATGATTTAAAATGATTTAACAAATGATTTAACAACGCCTCGAGGTGCGAGGCGTTGTGTGCTTGTAGATCGGCTGTTTTCACTACTTTTGTGCAACAGCCTCATATGATGAAGCAGGACTTTGCTTTGCGAAAAAATGTATACATTTGAAACTTGGAGATACAAGGTTTCTGCCCGACAGTGACGATTTACTTTGTTGGCCGCCCAGCCCCCGAAATGGAACGAAGGCCGACATTTTTTATTTTATTTTTTATTTTTCTAATGGTCGGCCTGGACCGGCCGCGAAAGAACCGGCCATTCGGGAGTTGTCCCGCTTGTCCCTGCTCATGGCTACAGGCACGAAGGACCATGTTACCATGTGAGCAGCGTTGGGAAGTTAAAGTTACATGTAACCGAGTTACGTAACTAAGTTACATTTTGCTGTAACTTGCTGGTAACTGAGTTACATTCATATTTCTGTAACTCGTCAAGTAACTGAGATACATTTTGGGACAATTTGGCTCAAGTTACAAGTTACAAGAAGTTACAAGCAAAGTTATAATTTAACATTTAAGTTTTGTTAAGATTGACGTTCAAATGTCCTCATCAGATCACAGTTTTCTTCTTGTTTAACTTCATATTAGGAACACAGATAGAAAATGTCAACCTTTTTGAAATAAAACATAAAACTCAGTTGAGAGGCATATTTCTGCTGGCATGTGACTTTTTTTGTAGGATATTATATTTTGTTTCATGTACACCAAATGTACATTCTCAATTTAACGCTGAAAAAAAAATAGCTCAAGTTACTCAAGTTACTTTTTCTATGTAACTTGAAACTTTATAAGTTACATTTCTTCATGGGTATAACTTTAACTTGATCAAGTTACTGCCATGGTGAGTTACTTGTAACTGTAGAAGTTACGCTTTCAAAGTAACTTCCCCAACACTGCATGTGAGCAACTGTGTGTGTGTGTGTGTGTGTGTGTGTGTGTGTGTGTGTGTGTGCGTGCGTGCGTGCGTGCGTGCGTGCGTGCGTGCGTGCGTGCGTGCGTGCGTGCGTTTGTGTGTGTGTGTGTGTGTGTGTGTGTGTGTGTGTGTGTGTGTGTGTGTGTGTGTGTGTGTGTGTGTGTGTGTGTGTGTGTACTACCTCCATCTTCATCTTCATCATCGTCACTCTCCTGGCTGTCCTGTGTGTGTGTGTGTGTGTGTGTGTGTGTGTGTGTGTGTGTGTGTGTGTGTGTGTGTGTGTGTGTGTGTGTGTGTGTGTGTGTGTGTGTGTACCTCCATCTTCATCTTCATCATCATCACTCTCCTGACTGTCTTCGGCCTTGTTGTCTCGGTGGGCGTCGGCCTCGCGGCTCCAGATCATCAGCGCCGTGTCGGCTCCGCCCACCGTCAGCAGCAGAGCGTCGTCATTGGTCCATCTGACGTTGCTGACGTTAGCGCTGTGGCCCACGTACTTCTTGAACTTACTGAACGCTCCCTGCGCGCGCGCACGCACGCACGCACGCACGCACGCACACACGCACACACGCACGCACACACACACACACACACACACACACACACACACACACACACACACACACACACACACACACACACACACACACACACACACACACACAAACACACACTGACGTTAGCGCCACGTGTGCGTGTAAGGACACAGTCAAGCAGGGACGTGCTGGGCCCCTGATTCAGCCCGGGAAAAAGAGTTGGAGAGGCCCTCATTTTTATTTTATTTTTGTCGTTGTCGGGTGGAAACCTTATATGTCCAAAACCGTTTGTTTTGTATTTATCATTTAAAAATGATTTAAACTAGTGAAAACAGACGATCTACAAGCACACAACGCCTCGCACCGCGAGGCGTTGTGTGCTTGTAGATCAGCTGTTTTCACTACTTTTGTGCAACAGCCTTGTATGATGAAGCAGGGCTTTGCTTTGCGAAAAACGTATACATTTGAAACTCGGAAATACAAGGTTTCTGCCCGACAGTGACGATTTACTTTGTTGCCCGCATAGCCCCCAAAATGGAACGAAGGCCGACATTTTATTTTGTATTTTTTCCTAATGGCCCGGCCTGGACCAGCCGGTAATGAACCGGCCGTTCGGGAGTTGTCCCGCTTTTCCCAATGGCCAGCACGTCCCTGCAGTCAAGTATCTGACAATGTATGAAGTCATCCGCACTGACCGCATGTCCACAACGCGAGCGATGAAATGGCATTGAAATACATTTGTTTCAATGCGACCGTCCTGACTTACCGTGAACGACAGCGCGTCGTGCAGTCTCTATTGTCCCGCCCCCCAAAGATTTTTTATTACTATTTCATTATTTGATTGGTTCAGGCTACGTCGCAACGCAATGGCCGGCACGCCATATGAGGACATTGTGACATCGGAACGCTGGCAGTGCGGATGAGCTGTGAATCACGCACCCCTGGAAGGTCCACAAGTTAATTCCCACCTGATGTTGTGTGGGAGTCCAGACTGCTCCAGACCGTACTGAATAACCACTAGTTTGCATAACGTCTTGAGACTAGGACTCAAGTCCAAGATGTCTAAAGGGTCGTTATGGCCAAAAGAACCAACATAAGCATGGCTGCTGCAATGGTCCGCGTATCGGACAAAGACGATACGTTCTCCCACCTTGCAACAGCACTTCAGTTGAAGGGACCTTGAACACAGGCCTTTCCCCTTGGGCTGAAGCTCCTTCCAGGAGAAGGTCTCTGGAGTGAACTTCCACAGATAAGTGAAGACCCCATAGCGATCATTTATGCGCTGTCCGCCCACCCACTCATCATCATCATCATTGGAGAAGACCCTGCACCGACCAAACCCACCAAATGTGTACAGTTCTCCATCGTAAGCAAAGGCTGAATGACTCCCGCGTCCTTTTGGAAGAAGCTCTGCAGAAGACGCGCTCAACCAGCAGTTGGTCTGCACGTCAAACACTCTGATGTCGTTGCGGTAGTCCGTCGTATCACACCAGCCACCGAAAACAAACATCTTCGTACCGATGATGGTGGCAGAGTGACCTACCGCAGCAAGGCCCGTAGTGCCTCTGGTGTTGATTAAAGACCAGACCGTTGTGCTGGTGTCCAACTTGTACAAGTCATTCTTCATGAATCCAGTCAGCTTGTTGTATCCTCCATAGACATACATGACCTTCTCCAAGACACAGGCGGAGTGCTTCTCCCTCCCTTCCGGAACTGTCCCCGAAACCTTGGGCCTGAACCATCTGTGGGTGTCAACATCAAATGCATAAAGCTCGTTGCAGTAATATGAATGTTTATTACGTCCCCCCCAGAGGTAGGTTACATCTTCTATCAGCACAACTGTGTGGGCTTCACGATAGGAAGGAACCTCTGGGTCCAAGTCTCTTCCAGGTGTCTCTGTGGACAACGTCATCCAGCGCAAAGACACAGTGTCGATGATTTGCACCTCAATCTGATCCTTTCCACGCTGCCATCCAAAAGAGTACAGCCTTTCCCCAACTGCAACAACAGCGCTTACAGCTATGTTCATCCTTCCTTCCAGATGCTTGACCCATCGCAACATTTGACACAACAAACAGCAAAGCAAGACAACTATTCCTCTGAAGAATAACTGAGATATGTCGAATGATCGACCACTTATATGGTAGTATTGAACAAACTGTGAAGCATGGCCAATCGGTGAAGTGAAGCCGATGTTTTAGGTCAGCCAATCAGGAAAACAGACGCCTGTTGATCTTCCTAAAATGGCAAATTGATCTGGCATCATTCACCAGCCATGAAGTCATTGTGGGCTCGCTGAAAGGCCAGACCAGTATGTTATACCAAAACGTTATAGGTCAAGTTTATCTCCTAAAAAATAAATGTACAAACAGTACAAAGGCAGGACCCTTAGCCAATGAGGAGCAGCGTTCTTGGTGACATCATCACCAACAAGTGCGACCTGATATAAATAATAACAACACGTGGGCTTGAGACCAGTATGTTATATCAGTATGTTATACCAAAACTTTATATACGAAGGCTATTCTCCTCCGACAGTACAAAGGCAGGGCCCTTAACCAATGACGAGCAGCCAAAGGCTAGATCTTTGTGCCCATACATGGTGTTCCACACTGTTTCGTAGGAACAGTATTTCTAGTTGGCTTAGTAATTCGACAAAAACTAGGACATCTCGACAAATGCAAGGCTTCGTGGGGTGTGTAATTCATAGAAGATAAATGTTTTTTGGGGTGAACCATTACTTTAAAGTTGGATTAGTAGGACAGGAGAAGCCTTCACTCAGTGCGGTGCAATGACAACAGCCAACTCTCTAAACTAGAAACTCTTCTGAGCACAGGTCTCCACCAGGTCAGGTAGGTTATTGGCCTCCTTGTGGCGTTATAATAGAGCAATGAGAAAAGGGAGACACATTTTCTTGGGCCTTGCACGGCAACAGGACGCTGCATGCATGATTTGAGGCATTTTGTTCCAAAAATGTGTTTTGCAAAAGTCTACTTGCTGGTGGCGCTATAACAGTCCAATGTGAAAAGGGTGGCATTTGTTCCTTAACCTAGTGGGAATGTGCGTACAAAATATACGTGCAAAACATGTTTTCAGTAGAACCGCCGATCCAACCAATATACCCATAAAAGGGGACAAGGACTGAGAGAGATACTGCCCAGGGCAACACTTGTAGGACACTTTCAGTAGTCTGTAAACAAGGAAATACTTTGATTTGTTTAAAGTTTTTGGTCAAATTATTAATATTTTTATTAAGAAGCCATGTAATAAGCACAATAATGTCTGCTTCAGCGGCCATTATGGAGTGATAACATTCCTTCAGGCTGATATGGCACCTCCGCTCCGCGTCGGTGCCATATCAGGATCTTATCACTGGATAATGACCGCTGAGGCAGACATTATCCCCTACTTACCCTACAGGGGTAGCTGAACAGTGATAGTTTATCTAGTGTTAATTTCAGATCATGACAAGTGACAAGCCAGTGGGCCAATTACATGAGTTATATTTCGTTATTGTCGGGTGGAAACCTTGTACGTCCAAAACCATTTTAAAAATGATTTAAACTAGTGAAAACAGCCGATCTACAAGCCTCGCGGTGCGAGGCGTTGTGTGCTTGTAGATTTGCTGTTTTCACTACTTTTGTGTGACAGCCTTGTATGATGAAGCAGGGCTTTGCAAATTTGAAACTTGGAGATAGCCTACAAGGTTTTCTGCCCGACAGTAACGATTTACTTCTTTTTTTTTTCCTAATGGCCGGCCTGGACCAGCAGGGAATGAACTGGCCGTTCGGGAGTTGTCCCGCTTTTCCCAATGGCCAGCACATCCCTGGTTTATCTAATCTTACCCTGCAGGGGTAGCTGAACAGTGATAGTTTATCTAATCTTACCCTGCAGGGGTAGCTGAACAGCTTGACGAAGCCGAAGTCGTCTCCGGTGGCCAGCAGCTTCTTGTCTCTGGTCAGACAGGCTGAGTTGACGAAGCTCAACGCCGGCCAGATGCCCTCACATGTTGGACCCAGGACCGAGGTCCAGGTGGCCCAGTCCACCTTCTCCAACTACACACACACACACACACACACACACACACACACACACACACACACACACACACACACACACACACACACACACACACACACAAAGAAAGTCATACGTTAGGAAGGAAATGATAGTCTGTTATTCACATGTTATTCTCGAGAACTGTCCGACCGACCGACTTCAGACACAGCGTGTGCATCGCAGACGAGGCGGTCTGTGGCATCAGTTCAGCAAAAGCTAAGGTTGTCTTTGATGCTTTCATTGAAACGTTCTCTCCATAAATGGTTGCCAATATTGGAACCAGCTCCCTGCCACAATTAGAGAGATCCCCACATTCGGTGCTTTTAAAGGGCAGTTGAAGCAATGGTTAAAACGCTCACGAGCATGTAACCACCTATAAGTAAAGAGTTGATGCCTGTCATGAATTAGTCTGTCAGGTTAGTCTTTCCAGTGTGTTTCTTTTTGGCACGAGGCACTCTGTCGCACTAGGCACTCTGTTGCGCCAAGCACCTTGTTTTTGTTGTGTTGTTGTTTGCCCCGTATTGTTCTGTTCTTTGTTTTTGTTAGCCTTGTTTTGTTTCTTGTTTTATGTCCTGAGGACCGTAGCTAACTCCGGCTGGTTTACACTAAGATCTTTGTATGTATTCTTATGCAATATGTCAATATCTATGTGTTCACTAACAGGTACCATCCTGTCTAAATAAACAAATAAAGTAAAGTATTGATTAGAGAGATCACTAACGAGGACTTGACACTTTTATGGCCCAATCAATTACCTCAGTGCACAACCCCTTTGAAGTTCAAAGAGAGCAATTAAGAGCTCTGGCTGAGCTCCTCCTGACAAAAACCTCCCTCCACTGTTTCTGTTGACATTTAATGTCAACAGAAAGAGAGGAACAGAACAGAAATACAGCCAGGGGGATGTGTCTGTCTGCAAGGAAACACCCCAGCATAATAATATAGTTGTGGTTTGTTTACACGGTTACCTCGGTAACGTTGATGGTTTGTTTACACGGTTACCTCGGTAACGTTGATGGTTTGTTTACACGGTTACCTCGGTAACGTTGATGGTTTGTTTACACGGTTACCTCGGTAATGTTGATGGTTTGCTTCCTGCCTCTGGGAGCTTCAAAGAACAGCTGTTCTCTGTTTCCTGTGTTCACCTGCAGCAGCTTCCCTGGAGACACCAACACACAGGAAAGGATTGTCACACCACCGGGCATCTGGCATAGTGGGCATAAAGTTGGTGGACGATTGCAGGCAAGTGAACAATCCTTGCGCCATTGTGACGGAGAGAGTCACAGCCCTAGCTCTGAAGCCTCAAAAGTCTAGTATCTCCCTCGTCCCATAGGGATATCCCTTTGGAGAGATGGTGAAGATATTAGACTTTCGCGTGGGAGGCCCGGGTTCAAAGCCCGGGTGGGGAGGTCCGATTCACCTCCGTTACACCATCATAAATGCACGGCATCTACCACCATGATAAATGCATTCACTGGCCGGTAAAATATAATCCGGCCGGCTCCACCCTGACACACCCACCTCGTGCGTCCCAGTCCAGGTGTGTGATGTAGCTCTGGGCTCCTCTGCACACGCCCACTCTCTTACTGGTCAGCACGTTGTAGATGTCAACAAAGGAGTCATGTGACCCCACCGCCAGGTAACGCCCTGTGTCTGAGAGAGAGAGAGAGAGAGAGAGAGAGAGAGAGAGAGAGAGAGAGAGAGAGAGAGAGAGAGAGAGAGAGAGACATAGAGAGACAGACACAGAGAGAGAGAGACATACAGAAGTTAAGGACCATTCACATCAAGCAGAACTATCACAGACTCTTCAATGTTTGTGTTCAGACTCAGAGGCACAGCAGTGACTGTTGTTGTTGTAGTGAGACTTTTGTCCACTAGGGTGCGCTACCTTTGGAGAAGCTGATGTCAGAGATGAGCTCCTTCCTGTGGTGAAAGGTCACCATGTCCTCCAGGGTGTCAGCGTTGACCACCAGGAAGGATCCGTCGTTCAGCCCCACGGCCAGGGCCTTACCGTCTGGAGAGAACGCACAGCACCTCCCTCCTGAAACATATATATGTTACAGTATGTTTGGGTAACTCAGGACGTTCTATGTAAGAGCGCTTGTTTTGTCGTTCACCACACACCACCAGGTGGCGACGACAGCCATTCACTAGTGAAGGCGCTGACGTCACTCGTTTGCGACTCTTTCTTTATTTACTAGCCTAGCCTAGCCTAGCCTAGCCTAGCCTAGCCTAGCCATTAGCTCCATTGTAGTCACTTGGACAGGGCGTTTATCATGGGCTTGCCCAGGCCTTACGGCCTGGGCATAAATATAACGATTGCATTCACAACGGCTTCGTAACTCGCGCGGCGCTCCGCCGGCCGCGCGGCCCTGGCCCGCTCTTTGCGGCCACTCGCACCTGCGGTGCTCGGGGGCGAAGAGCAGGACCAAGGTCCGCTGGCCTTCGCGCCGCTTGCAATGTCGTGGACAATTGAGCGGCTCCGCCTGGAGGACGTTGTTGTGGCGACCGCTTGTTCCGCCCCGTGCTGCACGGCGAGTGCTCCGTTTCTCGACCGTACTGTTTCTCTAACAAACCGTGACAT
>NC_137812.1:73927048-73934548 GCF_963921795.1 Nannobrachium achirus | reverse complement strand
ACGTGTGACAGACAGACTGACTGACGGACTGACTGACGGACAGCTCGTCGAGGTTTTGATAGTAACTGCGACCTAACGGTCGCAATAAATGATTTTCACTTTAATTAGGGTCATTCTGTTACGGATCTCGTTCATTAATCAGAGCCCTGCGCGGGGCAACAAGTCCACATCCCGGTCCTCCTAAAACACAACAAGGTTCTGCAATACAACCAGTAAGACTCCCTAATCGGGAGATACACAAACTTTAGAAGGCAATTGTAGCCTCATGGTGGCGCTAGAAGAGGGCCATGTGAGAAATCAGGGCTGGACGTAATCCCTAAATTGATCTTTCTTTGTCTATTCAAATCTTTTTACCAAACAAATGAAAATCAACTTCGATGGGTACCTTTAGAAGAGAGAGACAGGTGCAGATCTACAGACGGGTACCTTTAAAAGAGGGAGACAGGGCATATCTCTACAGACAGGTACCTTTAGAAGAGGGAGACAGGGCAGATCTACAGACAGGTACCTTTAGAAGAGGGAGACAGGACAGATCTACAGACAGGTACCTTTAGAAGAGAGAGACAGGGCAGATCTACAGACAGGTACCTTTAGAAGAGAGAGACAGGACAGATCTACAGACAGGTACCTTTAGAAGAGAGAGACAGGGCAGATCTACAGACAGGTACCTTTAGAAGAGAGAGGCAGGGCATATCTCTACAGACAGGTACCTTTAGAAGAGGGAGACAGGGCAGATATACAGACAGGTACCTTTAGAAGAGGGAGACAGGGCAGATCTACAGACAGGTACCTTTAGAAGAGGGAGACAGGGCAGATATACAGACAGGTACCTTTAGAAGAGGGAGACAGGGCAGATATACAGACAGGTACCTTTAGAAGAGGGAGACAGGGCAGATATACAGACAGGTACCTTTAGAAGAGGGAGACAGGGCAGATATACAGACAGGTACCTTTAGAAGAGGGAGACAGGGCATATCTCTACAGACAGGTACCTTTAGAAGAGGGAGACAGGGCATATCTCTACAGACAGACAGGTACCTTTAGAAGAGGGAGACAGACAGGGCTGATCTCTACAGACAGGTACCTTTAGAAGAGAGAGACAGGGCATATCTCTACAGACAGGTACCTTTAGAAGAGAGAGACAGGGCAGATCTCTACAGACAGGTACCTTTAGAAGAGGGAGACAGGGCAGATCTCTACAGACAGGTACCTTTAGAAGAGAGAGACAGGGCAGATATACAGACAGGTACCTTTAGAAGAGGGAGACAGGGCAGATCTACAGACAGGTACCTTTAGAAGAGGGAGACAGGGCTGATCTCTACAGACAGGTACCTTTAGAAGAGGGAGACAGGACAGATCTACAGACAGGTACCTTTAGAAGAGAGAGACAGGACATATCTACAGACAGGTACCTTTAGAAGAGAGAGACAGGGCATATCTCTACAGACAGGTACCTTTAGAAGAGGGAGACAGGGCAGATATACAGACAGGTACCTTTAGAAGAGGGAGACAGGGCAGATATACAGACAGGTACCTTTAGAAGAGGGAGACAGACAGGGCTGATCTCTACAGACAGGTACCTTTAGAAGAGGGAGACAGACAGGGCTGATCTCTACAGACAGGTACCTTTAGAAGAGGGCGACAGGGCAGATCTCTTGATAGCGTAGGTCTTCAGACACCTGTCGAACATGTCGTCCCAAAGCTCCACGATTCCGTCTTTACCTCCGGTCACGAACCCCTGAACATGAATGTAAACAACATTATGAATACGTTATAACAGCAAAAATAGCAGATCTACAAGCTCACAACATGAGCTTGATTGGCTATTTTCGGCAAAGACGTTTGGTGTAGAGGGGGAAAAGAGCAGAATAAGTACAGTGTGAAAAGGTCAAGTTATGTATTGTTATATTCAAGTGGTTAAATATCTGAAAACACAAACTGACATGAATCCAAAATTCCCTGATGATTGTGCTGTCAAACGATGAAACTATATGGAATCTATGAACAGGTTGTGGGGGTCCCTGCTTCATCTCTCTCTCATCTAAGGGGTCCTTGGCCTGAAAACATTGAAGACCCCTGCCTACCTTGTCTAGTAACCTTGCGTCACCAGACTTTCCTAAGAGGAAAGCCTGGTATTTGTTTACAACGGGCCGTTTGATCTGGTCTAGGAGGAAACCACAAGCAGAAGATGTGGTGTTGCTTTGTTTTGGTTTACCCCGTTTGTTTCCCCAATCCATATTAAAATGCTCCAGTAGCCTAGTGTAGTCTTGCCAGTCGCTACGAGTTGGAATCCGCATCAAGGGGTTTATTAGGTAGGCCCTAAAAGTATGTCCTTGAGTGCAGAGGAATTATTTTGGGTTAAAACTGAATCCAGTTTGATCTTTCCTGCCAAATTGTTGTCCTTTGAGGACTACAACATGATGTAGAGTGCATGGTTTCCGCTCCTGACCGGATCAAACCCAGAAATGTGAAGCGATCCCAGGCTACCTTGTCCAGTGAGCACATGGTGAAGACTCTACCTTGTCCAGTGAGCACATGGTGAAGACTCTACCTTGTCCAGTGAGCACATGGTGAAGACTATCTACCTTGTCCAGTGAGCACATGGTGAAGACTCTACCTTGTCCAGTGAGCACATGGTGAAGACTATCTACCTTGTCCAGTGAGCACATGGTGAAGACTCTACCTTGTCCAGTGAACACATGGTGAAGACTATCTACCTTGTCCAGTGAACACATGGTGAAGACTCTACCTTGTCCAGTGAGCACATGGTGAAGACTCTACCTTGTCCAGTGAACACATGGTGAAGACTATCTACCTTGTCCAGTGAACACATGGTGAAGACTCTACCTTGTCCAGTGAGCACATGGTGAAGACTCTACCTTGTCCAGTGAACACATGGTGAAGACTCTACCTTGTCCAGTGAGCACATGGTGAAGACTCTACCTTGTCCAGTGAGCACATGGTGAAGACTATCTACCTTGTCCAGTGAACACATGGTGAAGACTCTACCTTGTCCAGTGAGCACATGGTGAAGACTCTCTACCTTGTCCAGTGAACACATGGTGAAGACTCTACCTTGTCCAGTGAGCACATGGTGAAAACTCTACCTTGTCCAGTGAGCACATGGTGAAGACTCTACCTTGTCCAGTGAGCACATGGTGAAAACTCTACCTTGTCCAGTGAGCACATGGTGAAGACTCTACCTTGTCCAGTGAGCACATGGTGAAGACTATCTACCTTGTCCAGTGAGCACATGGTGAAGACTCTCTCTACCTTGTCCAGTGAGCACATGGTGAAGACTCTACCTTGTCCAGTGAGCACATGGTGAAGACTCTCTCTACCTTGTCCAGTGAACACATGGTGAAGACTCTACCTTGTCCAGTGAGCACATGGTGAAGACTCTACCTTGTCCAGTGAACACATGGTGAAGACTCTATCTACCTTGTCCAGTGAGCACATGGTGAAGACTCTACCTTGTCCAGTGAGCACATGGTGAAAACTCTACCTTGTCCAGTGAGCACATGGTGAAGACTCTACCTTGTCCAGTGAGCACATGGTGAAAACTCTACCTTGTCCAGTGAGCACATGGTGAAGACTCTACCTTGTCCAGTGAGCACATGGTGAAGACGGGTCCGTCGTGGGCCTTGATGCTCTTCATCAGGGTGGTGTCTCTCCAGATGTAGACGTCACCGCTCACCGCCCCGGAGAACAGCAGCTCCTCGGAGCGGCCGAAGCACGCCGACATCATGGTCTCCTGCTTGCCCAGGTTCCCGAAGATGCCGCGCTTGAACGTTAAGCCTCCGCCTGAGAAAACACGGACGAATGTTAAGCCTTCGCCACAAAACACACAACATTTAAATGTTTAAACCAGTGTCACTCAAACTGTACACAATGTTTTCCATCCATGGCACGCAGATCACACAGATCCGTTTTTCTGCTACCAGTCACAAACCAGAAGCACTAAGCACTTCGGGGCACTTAGCCTCCGGGGATCAGCAATCCGATTTTGGATTGTTTTTAATCAAATCTAATTGATTAATATAAGAGGAGAGAATGTGCCACAGAGGCACAACTAGGGATGCGGTATCGGTACTCGTGGTATCGGTACTCGACCCGATACAACCCCATTTTGCTGTACTCGTACTCGCCAGATACTTCTCACGGCAGCGCCCGATACTCTGCTGGGGCGTCACAAGGGGGAGAAAAGTGGGACTGAGTTACTAGGGCTCAAGGTGAAAGCCAGGGCCTTAATTATTTTATACTTTTGCTATTGAAAAATAGCAGATATGCAAGCTCACAGTGCCGCACTGCGAACGAGGCACCAGTGCTCCAACGATACAGCTGCGACCACTTGGCATCAGCATCACGGCATGCCTTGTTGCGCTAAACTTACCTCTAAAGTTGAATCTCTTTCATATATCCTTCACCACCTCACGCAAATTGCAAAGTATAGGCTACTGTAGGTAAGTTAAACTTCCCACTAGAAAGCTGTGTGTTTGTTTGTTTGTTTGTCTCTGTCGCTCTTGTCTTGCAAGCTCGCTCTCTCGGTGAAGTGTGTGTCTGTCTGCAGGGACGTGCAGAGAAATTTTAGAGAGGCAGGGGCTGATATTTCTAGAAGGCCTTTTGGTGGACAATTCTCTTGAATGCAGCCTTCAGTTATGGTATGGAAAGGGCCCGGGGACATTTGCATTTTTTACCATAGTAAAAAAATGCATTCATGGACACTTTTTACAGACTGATCTGGCAGGGGCTCAAGCCCCCTTTGATGTCAAATTGTCAATGTGTGTACGTGCCTGCCTGCCAGTGTAGCACAGCTGAAAAAAGACGATTGATTGAAGAGAATAGAGATTCTGTGGGCTGGAAGAAATTACCTCTGGGAACTCAGATTGCTGTGGGCTAAATCAATGAATGCATTTCTGAGAATACCAGAAAAAAATAATAATTTGACATTATGTTATAGTTGCGGATGAGGAGGGATGCGGATATATAAATTGGATAATATATTTTTTTAGAGGAAAAAAAAAAAAGCGTGATTTAAATACATTTTGTATTATTAATTGTACTCGTATCGGTACTCGGTATCGGCGAGTACTCAACATGAAGTACTTGTACTCGTACTCGGTCAGCAAAAAAGTGGTATCGGGACATCCCTAGGCACAACAATCCAGGTCCAGGCACTCAGGTGGATTCAGAAATGGTCTTTATTTGGACAATGAGCTAGAACCATTAAGGTGTTTGTTTTTTAATGTTCTAGCCCGTTGCCCAAATAAAGGCCTTTTATTTCAGAATCCACCTGAGTGCCTGGAACTGGATTTTTGTGCCTCTGTGGCACATTCTGTCCTCTCTTGCTCATTGTATTCCGTTTCATGAGCAGTGGTGGTTTGAGGGATACCAGTAGCGCCCCTGCTATTCTTTCTCTAGCGGTTTACCAACGCTCAAAAAGACAACATAAAAAGGTCTAATGTGATAACTGAGTGTTTCTGTGTGAAGTAGAGTGTGTGTGTGTGTGTGTGTGTGTGTGTGTGTGTGTGTGTGTGTGTGTGTGTGTGTGTGTGTGTGTGTGTGTGTGTGTGTGTGTGTGTAGTTCTGTAGTACAGTGTGTGTGTGTACCTGAGTGCTGCCAGAACTTGATGTGTTTGATTCCCACCGTCACCAGTTTGTCCATCCTGAACGGGTTGGACTTTATGACGAAGATCTTATCTTTATGACCCCTGTACACACACACACACACACACACACACACACACACACACACACACACACACACACACACACACACACACGTTAGTGTCTTTGATTATTCTGTAATTTGTTATTCAAATGAATACGTCATCAGAAACATGAAAGTGTCCCTGCAGTGATGTGGCCTACATGATTCACAACCTTTTTAATCTCAACAGAAATGTTTTAAACATGTGTAGCAGAGTGAATCACTGCCTCAGCCTGGAGGCTCCCCCCCATCCACAGGGTCATCCCTTTGGTCTAGTCAAGATATTGGACTGCCATGCGGGAGACCCAGGTTCGAATCCCAGGGGTTACATATACGTACATTATATATTATATCAATAAATATTGTAAACTTTGATAAATGTATCAAAATCCTGTTTAAATAAAATTTATTGAACTAAAAGCACCAAATTAGTATATATTAAATGATCAAACAGACATACTATTAAAACACACAGATCAGTAAATAAAATACAAGTGGGCGGGACTAGAAGACAGGTGGGCGGTACCTTGCTTTGGCCAGCTTCTCTCCTCTCTTCCAATCCCAGACCACGATGGAATGGCCGTCATCCAACCCCACAGACACCAGGATCTTACCGTCCACTGTAACATAACCACAGACACCAGGATCTTACAGTCCACTGTAAACACGACATTTAATATAACAAGGCTTGGTTGAATACTTGATTCGGATTGGTCAATTTCTTAATTCAGCAGTGTGTTATTTCTGGATAATGACCGCTACACTCTGACAGACCTGATTGGTTCATATCAATGATTATGGAAATACTTACATTACCGTGAGCAAGGAAATACTTTGCTTTGATGATATTTTTTGGTCATTTTATTCATTTATATGGATGTTTATAGTTTTTGGTCATATTCATAGTCTGAATCATATTGCATTTAGTTTTAGTCACATTTTACCTGTTAATTAATTATGTATTCATAATATTTATTTATTGTTTGTGTTATATGTCTATAAATATAATAGACTGGTACCTGTCTTGTTTTCTAGTGGTCTTGTATATCTAACCTGTGAACTCCAGAGCAGTGGTCTTGTATATCTACTATACATGTGAACTCTAGAGCAGTGGTCTTGTATATCTACTATACCTTTGAACTCCAGAGCAGTGGTCTTGTATATCTACTATACCTGTGAACTCTAGAGCACAGTGGTCTTGTATATCTACTATACCTGTGAACTCCAGAGCAGTGGTCTTGTATATCTAACCTGTGAACTCCAGAGCAGTGGTCTTGTATATCTACTATACCTGTGAACTCTAGAGCACAGTGGTCTTGTATATCTACTATACCTGTGAACTCTAGAGCACAGTGGTCTTGTATATCTACTATACCTGTGAACTCCAGAGCAGTGGTCTTGTATATCTACTATACCTGTGAACTCCAGAGCACAGATTCCTTTGCTGTGTTGTCCTTTCAACAGAGACAAACACTTCAGGGTCTGGATGTCCCACACATGGATGGCTGGGTCCCTGCCAACCTGCACACACGCACACACACACACGCACACGCACGCACGCACGCACGCACGCACACGCACACGCACACACACACGCACACGCACACGCACACGCACACACACACACACACACACACACACACACACACACACACACACACACACGCCCAAATTATTTAGAATTACAATTTAAGCATTTAGCAGACACAACAAAAACTAAATAAATATATCATGGAAAAGGACATGTATTCACGTTTACTGCCATGGTTTTCTTAACTCGTGTGTTCCGT
>NC_137812.1:73907048-73922048 GCF_963921795.1 Nannobrachium achirus | reverse complement strand
CTGTGACATAGAATGGGTCCGAAGAGTCAAAAGAGTACCGTTCAGACACCCCATTCAGAAAATCACTGAAATGAAAGGAAAGGCTGAGAGTTAATGAATTGGGTTTTCTGGAAGAGACACTGGGAAGACCAAAAATGTGAAATTCTTGGTGGGGCCCCTTTAAAGAGACATACAGTATGTATTATTATCATACCTATCTTCAGGGAAGTGGTAGAGTATATCCAACCCTCGAACATAGCCAGCATAAAATGTATGCTTATCTACAAAAGATAAATAACGGCTACTGCCATTGGTTAATATGTCAGCGTTATTTCCAGATACCAATATTGTCCGCAAACAGCAAATATCGGCAGATATTGATATCTGGACAATATATATTATTATCGCACCTTTCTTGAGACAGGGGAACCTGTATAACTTGACCAGTCCATAGTCGTCTCCAGTCACCAACACAGATATATTATATAATAATAATAATAATAATAATGTGTACAGTATACATACAGTATATATCTTATATCCTACCTTTCTTGAGACAGGGGAAGCGGTACAGTTTGACCAGTCCATAGTCGTCTCCAGTCACCAACACAGATATATTATATAATAATAATAATATGTACAGTATACATACAGTATATATCATATATCCTACCTTTCTTGAGACAGGGGAACCTGTATAACTTGACCAGTCCATAGTCGTCCCCCGTCACCAACACGGCGCTGCTGTAGTTTGCGTCCACAGAGTTGACGTCGGTGGAGGTGGAGTATTTGGACCAGATCCCGTTGACCTCTGACCCCAGGACCCCGGTCCAGCTCATCCAGTGGATCCCCTTGGCCTCCTCCTTGGAGAGCTGCTTCCCTGCTGAAAGGTCATAAGGTCAACAGTTCAGAGGTCAGGGTCTGTCAAAGTGACACTTTTGTTTGGCTCTGCAATATCAGGTTGTGTTAGTAGTATTGATTATTATGCTTGTGTTTGACATGGTGATGAGATACTTGACTAGGTTGGTCGGTAGAGGTGTGTGTTTAAACCCGTAGCCCAATCAGGGACCAGCATTTCTGGCAACGTCATCATTAACGTTATCATTAAGTGTCGGTCAAAGTTGTTTACATGGCTGACATGTTGGATACAGCACTGAATCCACACAGTGCAGCCTGAGTGCAGCAGGTGTTCTTGATTAGACATCGTTCTGTTATAGAGCTGAGTGGTCTGTTATCAAGAAATAACACACCGCTGATTTCAACGGTTGACCAATCAGAATCATTGTAATAAATAGTATCATTATACATGTTACCTGGCATCCTATAGAAGAGTCTCTCTCCTGCTCCGTCATTGGTCTGCAGGAACCGGCTGTCAACCGACCAATCCAGATGAGTTATGAATGATGAGGAGCGATTACATTCTCCCACCTTCTTATATCTGGAAGATCAAATATGATACAATATTAATTAACTTCATTGATACAAAGAGGAGGCGCGATTACATTCTCCAACCTTCTTATACCTGGAAGATCAAATATGATAAAATATTAATAATTAACTTTGTTGATATAAAGAGGAGGCGCGATTACATTCTCCGAACTTCTTGTACACGTTAGATACATTATTTTTAAAATATTCATAAAGTCATTCAAATTAATAGGTGGAACAATTACACATGTATGGTTAATTCCCATTTATTAAATATGAATGATTCAATTCATATTCTTATTAACCCTTTCCCGTTGTGCCCATGTTTCGGTCCCATACGGCAGTACTGACTGTGGAGTCAGTACTGCTGTTCTGTATGGAGAGCTCCAGAGTCAGAGCAGGGTGTGGAGAGCAGAGATTCAGGAGTCCTGAGTGGGTGTCTGTTGGCTGGTCTGTGCGCTCAGTCACATCCCAGATTCATAGATAATAGGGCCCTATTTTCCTCCATGCTAAACCCTAAACTTCTTTACTTTTTTTTTTACTATTTTGAAGAAAAAGAAATACAAAAATAAAGTAAACACTTCAAACAGCCGATCTACATTGACACGTTGTGAGCTTGTAGATCAGCTATTTGAAATATTTAAAACTGTTTTTCAAAATAGTAAAAAAAGGCAAAGAGGTTTAGGGGATGGAGGAAAATAGGGCCCACAGTGTAGTACACTCCATGACTGTAGATTTGAATCTGTTTCATACCTCTGTCCTACAGCGTAAACGTCCACCAGGCCATCGTTAGACCCCACTGATATTAATATGTACTGATAGATCTATAATACATAATATATTAATATGTACAGATAGATCTATACATAATATATGAATAATATGTACAGATAGATAGTAGATACAGTATATTCCTACCTCTGTCCCACAGCGTAAACATCCACCAGACCATCGTTAGACCCCACCGCCAGGAAGGAGCCGTCAGGAGAGAACTTCAGTTCATGGATGACTTCCTTCCTGTCCTTGATGTGAACCACCTCTGTCATGTCCCTGTGAGGACAGACAGACACACAAACAGACAGACAGACAGACAGACAGACAGACAGACAGACAGACAGACAGACAGACAGCCAGACAGACAGACAGACAGACAGACAGACAGACAGGTAGACAGACAGACAGGTAGACAGACAGACAGGTAGACAGACAGACAGACAGACAGACAGACAGACAGACAGACAGACAGACAGACAGACAGACAGATAGACAGACAGACAGGTAGACAGACAGGTAGACAGACAGACAGACAGACAGACAGACAGACAGACAGACAGACACACAGACAGACAGCCAGACAGACAGGTAGACAGACAGACAGACAGACAGACAGGTAGACAGACAGGTAGACAGACAGACAGGTAGACAGACAGGTAGATAGTCAGAGGATAGTAACTCTTTAGAGGTCCATGACGTGTTAACGCAGCAATCTCTTTGATTGTTACGGGTGCCCTTTGACGCGTTTGACGCATTGTACAGTAAACTATACTGTAGCTACTGTACCAGGCTACCGTGGTGACTGTAGCTACTGTACCAGGCTACCGTGGTGACTGTAGCTACTGTACCAGGCTACCGTGGTGACTGTAGCTACTGTACCAGGCTACCGTGGTGACTGTAGCTACTGTACCAGGCTACCGTGGTGACTGTAGCTACTGTACCAGGCTACCGTGGTGACTGTAGCTACTGTACCAGGCTACCGTGGTGACTGTAGCTACTGTACCAGGCTACCGTGGTGACTGTAGCTACTGTACCAGGCTACCGTGGTGACGAAAAACACTTCATTTCCCGAAATGCAGCGCGAGATCACGTGACCGGGAAGTGCTGTCTCCCTCATAGACATGCATGCACGCTTGGGCAGAAAAGCGATTTTTTTTTCCCCTAATCTAGCTTTTAAATCACCTTCATGTTCAAAACGCTGCCTTCTCTACCGGCCGTTACAAAAGCCCTGTGGCCCGCGATTGTTTAAAAACGGTCCCGACTGAAAGAAAATATTATCGTGATAAACAGGACATGCTTGGATTACATTTACTCTGATTACTTTTTTGCCAGAAGGGCCTCAAAGGTAGGTAAAACGGCGGGTTGCCATGGGCACCTGCCGATTAAATGTTGAATAAGTGTGGGCACGCTACCAGTTAATAAAATATGTGAATACATTCTTTACCAAGACATTTCTTCACCAATGTGTTTGTAGATTGTCTAGTAACACATCTAACAAAGTTTGAAATTCAAAATCCCCTAGGGGAATTTTTGACAGCTGCTTCAAGTAGCATGTGAGGGGTCTAACTAGGTTGTTTTCTTTTTTCCATGATCCTGAATCCATTGCAAGCATTTGTGTTGCACGAAAAACATTCCTTGGGCTAAAAACAGACCCACAAAACTATGGTTTAGTGATGAGTCATCACTTTTCATCAAATGCTCATTTTCAACATTGAACGATGTAATTAATTAATATACCTCAGAGGTGTTGTGTGGAAATAAGAAAAAAGTTCCCCCCAAATCTGGTTGTGAGGTCATGTGATCTGTGATGTCATGATGGTGTACTTTTTTTTCCCTGGTTTGGACGTAGCGCGTGGAAGGAACACGTTATTCCAACCAGTTCCTTTCCCCTCCATCAGGCGCCCCGGCTGGCCAGGGGGAGGCGTTATTGAGACCAGGATTACTTGCATGTTTTTTTGTGAGGGTATCAACCCTAGGAGACACGGGGAGAACATGCAAACTCCACACAGAAAGGCCCTATCGCCGACCCCACCTAGGGTGTGGGCGCTGATGACGCATGCGGAGGGAGGAACACGCCGCCAGCGCCCACAGTGTCCCCCGGCGGGAATCGAACCCAGGACCTTTTAGCTGTGAGGCGAAGCGCTAACCACTGCGCCACCGTGCCCACCAAAAAATAGAGTATTTTAATAGTAACAGAGTATAAATACCTGACTCTCAGTACAGTAAAGGACCCGTCCTTCATTCCCAGAGCCAGTTGAGATCCATCGTTGTTGAAGGAAACGCTTCTGACTGCTTCCTCCATGTTACACCTGGCCAAGAGAGTATGGTCTGGTAGGCTCCATAACCTGCATAAACACCCATTATAACATAATACACAATAAGAACTACACACTGCTTCCTCCATGTTACACCTGGCCAAGAGGGTGTGGTCTGGAAGACTCCATAACCTGCATAAACACCCATTACATAAGATACACACTGAGAACTACACACTGCTTCCTCCATGTTACACCTGGCCAAGATTCACTGTGATGTCATACTAACACAAATCCCTTTTAAGCCCATGCATGGAGATCCCTGATGTCATCAATATTAAGCCCATATCTAACAAGACTTCATATGGGAATGCCCATATATGGAGGCCACATTGGCAACACATACCACACTAACAGAATCCATATAAGGCCAAGACTGATGTGTATGTATTTACCTGACAGATCGGTCATCGCTGCCCGTCACGGCCACGGCCTGCTTAGGGTGGACGTCCAGAGCCCACAGCTCTCCCTCGCTGTGACCCTGCATCAGCAGGACGGGTTTGTCCCTCTCTCTGACCATCACCTCAAAGATCTCACTGTCCTGGGTCCCCGCTAGCACCCGGTCAGCCTTCCAGCACACTGACCTGATGGACAGACCTGAGACAGAGAGGGGTGGGGGGGGGGCAGGGGTCGTCGTATTATCAAAATAATTTTGATAATACGATTTCAAGATCGCAAAGTGCAATAACTCTCGCCGTGACGGTCTCAGAAATTTCCCCTTCCATGACTTTTCCTAAATATTCAAGACATATGTTCTATTTTTTTTTCCTTCAGAAATGTTTCCTAAGTATGAAATAATATACGATTATACCACTCTAACTGCATTTATCAGAGAACCCCCGCTGGCAGCAGGGGAGGAGGTGTTGCTCTCCTGGGCAAAAAGGGTGAGAATTTACCTGTCAATTTGACTGATACATACATGCAGTCAGAGTGGAAGTGATTTTTTTTTCAGTCATCCGGGTGTTAACTTTTTTGGTGCCATGATTTTTTCTCTTCAATGTCCCGCGATGCCATGGTCTCCATAGACTTCCATGTAATTTATAGTGCACGGATCGTGCACGCCCATGCCTAGATGATGCACCACGTGTGTGCACACTGTTCACAGCTTTCAAACAAAAAAATCCGCTTGGAAATCCGTTCAGGCATTCATGATTTATCAGCCATTATGTTTTCTTCAGATGTAAACAAACATGGCTGCCATGTTTGAAAGAATGGGTTGGTATGGGGGTTAAACATGCAATTTCGCGATCGCGATCATGCCTAACACATTTCTGGAGGTCCAAAAAACATTTTTGAAAAAAAACTTTTTGAAAAATAAAATAATAAAAAAGTTCTTCTAAAACGGCCCAAACTCGGGAAACTCGGGGTTGGCACAGCGGTGGTATACAAACTCGGGAAACTCGGGGTTGGCACCATATGTGTTAAAGGAGTGTAAATCCCTATCTTCCTTTAAAACGGCACTCTGTGCATAGTACTGTGTTCTATCTCTCTGTCATTCAATGTTATACAAGTTTTATAAAAAAGGATCTCAATTGAAACAAGTCATAGGAGTTCTTGGGCTTATCCTTTTAGTTGACCTTGTACCAGTGAACTGTACTCATGAAACTGTACCTTTACCTACGAAAACCTCTAATAATGTCTTCGATCAATCTATCACTCTGAAATGTTAGTTTTAGTCTAGTTTTACTTACTCTTTTAGTAGTTCACACATGTAGGGTAGTCTTTAAAAAGAAAACCGTGTAAGGTACCTTTATAACCTTGCTCCGCCTCTCTCAGGTCGATCTTGGTGATTGGTTTAAAGTCGACGTCCCACAGCCTGACACACCCATCTCTGCCCCCGGTGGCGAAGCCTTCCTCGCACGAATGCATGGAGAAGATACCTGCCTAAATACAGTTAAACATAACATTACAACATTATACCACACCACATGAAGCCTTCCTCACACGAATGCATGGAGAAGATACCTGCCTGAATACAGTTAAACATAACATTACAACATACTGTACCACATGAAGCCTTCCTCGCACCAATGCATGGAGAGGATTCCTGCCTAAATACAGTTAAACATAACATCACAACATTATGCTACACCACATGAAGCCTTCCTCACACGAATGCATGGGGAAGATACCTGCCTAAAGATTAGGTTAGTGTTATGTATGAAAAGATGGCTTGAAGATGGCTGACAGTGCTGAGGTGCTGTGAAAAAGCTGTGGATATTTCTGTCTTAAAATGTAAGGAATCCTTGGTATCTCAGTAACCAAAAGGTTACCTGTGGACTTCAGGTACTTTATATAGTTATTCTCCTTTACATTTGTTTTTTTATTTTTGTAACCCATTTTTTCACCCAGTGCCAATTGCCTATGTAATCCTTGGCTCTGCTCTCCCTCTGCCGTGCCTGGGGAGACAACGGACTGACCTCATGCTTCCTTCAGTGCATGAGGAGCCCAAGTTGCTTCTTTTCACCCGACAGTGGAGATTTCCCTGGTTTGGACGTAGCGCGTCCAAACCTGTTATTCCGACCAGTTCCTTTCCCCTCCATCAGGCGCCCCGGCTGGCCAGGGGAGGCATTATTGAGACCAGGATTACATGCGTGTTTTTGTGAGGGTATCAACCCTAGGAGACACGGGGAGAACATGCAAACTCCACACAGAAAGGCCCTATCGCCAACCCCACCTAGGGTGTGGGCACTGATGACGCGGAGGGAGGAACACGCCGCCAGCGCCCACAGGTCCCCCAGGGGAATCGAACCCAGGACCTTCTAGCTGTGAGGCGAAGCGCTAACCACTGCGCCACCGTGCCCCCTCTCCTTTACATTTGTAACCAAAAGTGAAACTGCTGATTGAAGGGAGAACGTGCTGCAGGTCGGCTACCATTAGACCAACCACCACTAGCTAGGCCTTGGCCCCGGGTGGATGCCCAGCTATCCAGGCCAGCTAGATACAAGCAAAGCCAGGCCCAGGCCTCTGGAGCAGCTCGGCTATTCAGCCAAGTGGAGAACACCTACCATCCAGGCCCAGGCCAGTGAGCAGCTCTGCTAACCAGCCCTGGATGGTCCTGACCAGGTGTGTGTGTGTGTGTGTGTGTGTGTGTGTGTGTGTGTGTGTGTGTGTGTGTGTGTGTGTGTGTGTGTGTGTGTGTGTGTGTGTGGTGACTGACCCCATGTGCAGCCTGGATGGTCCTGACCAGGTTGGGTCCTCTCCACACATAGATGTCTCCATTCAGAGCTCCGCTGTAAGTCAGCTCCTCCTTGGCCGTGGACACACACAGGATGGTCTGGAGGTCCCCCGTCTTCCCAAACACCCCCCGCTTAGGGGTCAGAGCGTTCCCACACAACGACCAGAACTACAGGAGACACAGAGACTTAGGGGTCAGAGCATTCCCACACAGAGACCAGAACTACAGGAGACACAGAGACTTAGGGGTCAGAGCATTCCCACACAGAGACCAGAACTACAGGAGAGAGACAGATACTTAGAGGTCAGAGCGTTCCCACACAGAGACCAGAACTACAGGAGAGACAGAGACTTAGAGGTCAGAGCATTCCCACACAGAGACCAGAACTACAGGAGAGACAGAGACTTAGAGGTCAGAGCGTTCCCACACAGAGACCAGAACTACAGGAGAGACAGAGACTTAGAGGTCAGAACTACAAGAGACACAGATACTTAGAGGTCAGAGCATTCCCACACAGAGACCAGAACTACAGGAGACACAGAGACTTAGGGGTCAGAGCGTTCCCACACAACGACCAGAACTACAGGAGACACAGAGACTTAGGGGTCAGAGCGTTCCCACACAGAGACCAGAACTACAGGAGACACAGAGACATAGGGGTCAGAGCGTTCCCACACAGAGACCAGAACTACAGGAGAGACAGAGACTTAGAGGTCAGAGCATTCCCACACAGAGACCAGAACTACAGGAGACACAGAGACTTAGAGGTCAGAGCATTCCCACACAGAGACCAGAACTACAGGAGACACAGAGACTTAGGGGTCAGAGCATTCCCACACAGAGACCAGAACTACAGGAGAGAGACAGATACTTAGAGGTCAGAGCGTTCCCACACAGAGACCAGAACTACAGGAGAGACAGAGACTTAGAGGTCAGAGCATTCCCACACAGAGACCAGAACTACAGGAGAGACAGAGACTTAGAGGTCAGAACTACAAGAGACACAGAGACTTAGAGGTCAGAGCATTCCCACACAGAGACCAGAACTACAGGAGACACAGAGACTTAGGGGTCAGAGCATTCCCACACAGAGACCAGAACTACAGGAGACACAGAGGCTTAGGGGTCAGAGCGTTCCCACACAACGACCAGAACTACAGGAGACACAGAGACTTAGGGGTCAGAGCATTCCCACACAGAGACCAGAACTACAGGAGACACAGAGACTTAGGGGTCAGAGCATTCCCACACAGAGACCAGAACTACAGGAGAGAGACAGATACTTAGAGGTCAGAGCGTTCCCACACAGAGACCAGAACTACAGGAGAGACAGAGACTTAGAGGTCAGAGCATTCCCACACAGAGACCAGAACTACAGGAGAGACAGAGACTTAGAGGTCAGAGCGTTCCCACACAGAGACCAGAACTACAGGAGAGACAGAGACTTAGAGGTCAGAACTACAAGAGACACAGATACTTAGAGGTCAGAGCATTCCCACACAGAGACCAGAACTACAGGAGACACAGAGACTTAGGGGTCAGAGCGTTCCCACACAACGACCAGAACTACAGGAGACACAGAGACTTAGGGGTCAGAGCATTCCCACACAGAGACCAGAACTACAGGAGACACAGAGACTTAGGGGTCAGAGCGTTCCCACAGAGACCAGAACTACAGGAGAGACAGAGACTTAGAGGTCAGAACTACAAGAGAGACAGGTCAGAGCGTTCCCATGACGACCACCAGAACTATGTAGAAACAGACAGACTTTTTTTTTTTTTTTAATCTTTGTAATCAATTTTAAATTTTCTACATTGTCTACAAAAAGAAAAACAAGACCTGGAACCACTTTAACCATTATTTTATGCTTTAACTATCCAAAACAGCAGATCTACAAGCTATGAATGTATAGATCTGCTGTTTTTGAAAAAAACATTTTTAACTAAAATCTCGGGGGACTCAGCTTTATGATTAGCACAGCTAGGCTATTTGAAAATAGCCAATTTACAAGCGTGCGGCGCGTTGTGAGCTTGTACATCGGCTATTTTCAAACATTTCGTACTTTTACTTTTGGTACTTTAAGCAGGCCTGGAATTTCATCATTTTAGGGGCAAGGCCACTTGGCCTTTGGTGTTGTCCATTCTTTGAGGGCACAAAGGCCAAATGCCAGGGCAGGAAGGCCATCAAATAAAACAAGATTTAAGTCCATTGAAAGAATTTGTTGAATTTAAAGGATGATAACCTCTGCAGTGAAATAGATCAATGATAGCATTTACAATCTGATCCATGCTCAGCCCTGCACCAATCAAAGTCACTGGATTGGTTTAAAGATGGGGACTCAGGGGATTTAAGATGTCTAAGATGTCTAAGGTGTCTACATAGCAAGAAAGAGACACTGGTGTCTACTGTCTACATATTGACAAGAAAGAAAGAGGTGAAAATGGTCCAGTCAGCTGGGGTATTAAGGCCACTGTGGCCTCAGGTCATGCCATTGGTTTGAGGGGCACAAGGTCAAACTGAGGGGCAACGATGACCATGGCCTTCATGAAATTCCTACCCTGTGGTACTCTAAGTATATTTTTATGCCAATACTTTTGTACTTTTACTCAAGTACATTTTAACTTGTAAGGCTGAAGCCACACCAAAGTACCTATGGGAGTGGATTCCCGATTTCACCAGTGCATTTCAATGAGAAGTAAGCCATTTACGATAAGAGGAGTGGGTTGTTGGCTGATTTACCAAACAACCCCACCCACAACCTCGAATGGTAAATTATTTTTCTACCACTTTTACCATATAAATGAAAGAAAACACAGTTGTAACTTGCAAGGATCTTTAGTTACAATCATTAATTGTTTCATTGGGCGGGGTCCATGAGCCAACTCAAGGTTGTTGACTGATTTACCACTGTTTTAAGCCAATCAGAATCCAGTATTTGAACATGTGACCACAAAAAGTGGTAGAATGGAGCGTTTATTTTAGCAGAAATCCTCTGCTGGCATGAAAACGCTCCATTCTCATTGAAATACATTGGCGGAACGGGGATTCCACCTGGGTGTGGGTGCAGCCTAACAGAGTATTTCTGCATTGCAGCATTGATACTAGTATAAATACTAGTATTTACTTAAGTATAAAACATTTGAGTACTTTTTCCACCACTGTGAATGCTTGGCACAGTGCTTGGTGAGAGTCACAATGCTTCCTCTCTCAAACACCTGATAACCATCCACTCGTCTCTGCTCTCCCCTTGAGTTGTTAATTAGTTTGGAGCTTGTAGATCTGCAGATTGGGTTTGGCGCTGCAGTGGTGTAAATGTGCCCTCTACTGTGAATCTAAGGGCGGATTCACACTGCAATCCGTTTGATTAGAACTGATTCTGAAACCGGTTGCTGGTTCACGCTGGCCAGCATTCACATTGGCAGACCTTCTGGCCTCCCTGGAGATCACTAGCACTATACAGCCCGGTCCTATAGGTGGCGGTATGCACATAGTGTCATCAACTATGCGACATTGCTGATGGTGGTTGCCAATAAATTCAGGCACGAAAGTTGGTGTAACAATTCAATGACGCGCGACAGCGCAGTGTGGAACATTGTTGCAGTGGTCTTGGGTCTCGCACCCCCCACACCTCGACAAGACAAACAAGCCTATTTGCATATCAATTGACCTGTGTCGCAGATCTACAAGCTCACACTGACCTTGCATCCGCGACGCGTTGTGAGCTTGTAGATCTGCTATTTTCCAGGCGCATAAACGTGCAGAATGATGAGCGAGACATGCAGCGCAGCGCACGTTATTATTTTAATTATTTAATAATCAACATGGCTGAAACGCTTGTGGCTTAATATTCACATTAATGGCACGTCAAGCAGGCACAGCAGTGCACAAGCAGTGCCAAGGAATCTATAACATCGAAACAAAAGTCAGGGATAAAGGAATACTTTTAGGCTATTTTCTATCAACAGCGGTAAGTCATTTTCGGTTTGTTTTCATGGTTTAACAGTTCATGGTTTAACTTGTAGGCTAGTGCTTTCTCTTTCTGCTTTTCTTTCCCGACGGGCGACAGCGCACACACATGCATGCACGCACGCACCAAGCCCCCCCCCCTCCCGCTGTAAATCTGATCCCAGAGCAGCATAACCATCATCTCACAGTTACAGCCATACTTCATGTCGCTGACTCGCGGCTAATAACGGACCTGAATCTGATCCTAGGTCAGCCTAGATTACAGTCCCGTGTTCCGAATGTTTTAACGGAGCGCCGGTTCTGGCCGTCCCGTCTCACTTTCACCCCTGCCTCAGTGCGCTGGTGCGAGACAATAAATAACTGTTCGCCAATTGCTACTTCTCCCAATTGGAAGTACATGACACCAGTCCAGCGCACCACAGTAGTAGGCTAACTGGTGATATAAAACATATAAACGAATTTTAGAAGACAGTCCTACAAGCAAGCAATCTCTCTGTGAGATGAAGTCGCTGATCCCATGGCCATGTCGACAACTGTTACCCAGTGTTTATTTGTGCCGACGGCTGACTCGTCGACATTATATGAGGTCACGTTCAACATCAATACCGTTTTTGAGGCCGGTTGCTTCACACTGCGGCTCACTGGTCTCGAGGTCGCACAATGCAGTCTCGAGACTACCTCTTGAGGTGGTTTCGAGGCTATCCGTTTCTGAGGAAGACCGCACGCTTCACACTGTCAAAACCGGTTTAAACATCTGCCAAGTAGCCTCGAGACCGGTCTCGAGACCGCAGTGTGAATCCGCCCTGAGTAATCATTTCTATTTCTACTGTGAATCAAATCTATTCTAATCAGTCGTAACATGCCCAGCTCGCTGCTCAGCAGAAATTAGCCCCATCTTGCCTTACCCCCTTAGTCATTTTTTATTATTATTAGGAAAACATTTTGAAATTGTGAAAATAGCCACAGGTCGTTGTGTGTTTGTGAAATTGCGAATAAATGGCAAAACACCTTAGGCATGGCAAGGTGGCGAAGCGTAAGATATGCCCCTCTGGACTGATGTCCTCCCTGATCCCTGAACTCTCACTGACTGAAGTCAGGGGTGGCACCACATTCTGGGCCCTGGGTACAAGGATTCACTGTGGGGCCCCGGGGCTTTAACTACTGAAAAATAGCAGATATACAAGCTCACAGCGCGGCACCAAGTGTAACTCAAATTACCAAATTACCAAAATTTGAGTTACAAATGTTGGCTTAAAAAATACATATATTCAAAGATTTGTACATATTTTCACGACTTTTCAAAAATAGCCAATAGCTAATAATTAAGGCCCCTCCGCTAAGGGGCCTGGTAACTCAGTCCCACTCCCCCCCCGTCCCCCGTCTCCTAAAAAGGTGTCCACGTCACACAGATACGGGAAGTAAGGCGGAATTGCTTTGTCTTGCTATTTTCCGTCTTGGAGTGAGGTCAGATGGTGAGTGTTTGAGGGAATGAAGATTTACACAACTATCTCTTACTGTCCTTTAAGAGTATACATTATTATATATTATTTACACAACTATCTCTTACTGTCCTTTAAGAGTATAAAGTATTATATATTATTTACACAACTATCTCTTACTGTCCTTTAAGAGTATAAAGTATTATATATTATTTACACAACTATCTCTTACTGTCCTTTAAGAGTATAAAGTATTATATATTATTTACACAACTATCTCTTACTGTCCTTTAAGAGTATAAATTATTATATATTATTTACACAACTATCTCTTACTGTCCTTTAAGAGTATAAAGTATTATATATTATTTACAGTCGGTGCTTTAAAGGCTGTGATTAAATGTATGTTCATCCGGTTGTTTAAATGTGTGTTTAGATTAAGGTTTGTGGTCAAATTATGTTAGACTGCTGTCAGTCAGCCATCAGTGGGCGGGTCTTACCTTGATGTGTTTGACACCACAGCTGACCAATCGGCTGGCCTGGACAGGATCCCAGCAAATATCAAAGATCTGTGTAAAGACAAGACTATAGACTCACCAACTACCTTAGATATATCAAAGATATTCTGACGCCCTCTCATACATGAGCTGGCCGTGTTTTTCAATAACTTTTTTTTTTTTTTTTCATTTATTTTGAATCATTTTTTATTGTATTACATTCTTTTCATTTCCCCCCAAAATGATTACAAATAAATGAAAAGGGTTATCCGAAAAAGCAACAACAAAAACATAATAGGAGGGTGTCAGGAGGCACCAGAAAAAAGAACAGGTGTTTTCAATGAATCTATCATGGTTAAAATGGAGTTTGAAGTTACAATGGGTTTGTTTGTATAGGGTCTGATAAAATGTGTCTGATGGAATGAATATTAAACATCTAAATACTGAATCAAGCAATTTAAAATCTGTCCAGGGTGTTCACAAAAGCCTGATTAGACGACACAATTACCAAACGTTTCTTTGAAAGTGAAATATGCCCTGAAATCTATATACAATACATTAATCTATATGTTATTATAATTAGATATGAATATTGGTACTGACTCTGTCAGAGTGTCCTGTAATCTATATACAATATATTAATCTATATTTAATTATAATTAGATATAAATATTGGTACTGACTCTGTCAGAGTGTCCTATAATCTATATACAATATATTAATCTATATTTAATTATAATTAGATATGAATATTGGTACTGACTCTGTCAGAGTGTCCTGTAATCTATATACAATATATGAATCTATATGTTATTATAATTAGATATAAATATTGGTACTGACTCTGTCAGAGTGTCCTGTTGCCATGGCGAGGGCTCGTCCTCGGCTCCAGTCCCAAACACACACAGTGTTCTTAGCATCAAGGCCTACCGATGCTAATCGCTATGGAAACATAACAAACACTCATTATAATATATACACACATACAGACACACACTGTGTTCTTAGCATCCAGGCCTACTGATGCTAATCGCTATGGAAACATAACAAACACTCATTATAATATATACACACATACAAACACACACACTGTGTTCTTAGCATCCAGGCCTACTGATGCTAATCGCTATGGAAACATAACAAACACTCATTATAAGATACACACACACACACACACACACACACACAGTGTTCTTAGCATCCAGACCTACTGATGCTAGTCGCTATGGAAACATAACAAACACCCATTATAAGATATACACACACACACACACACACACACACACACACACACACACACACACACACACACACACACACACACACACACACACACACACACACACACACACACACCAACAAAAACAAATTATAATGATATAGGCCTACACAGGGGTTAAAGCCTAAAAAATTCCAAGACTGA
>NC_137812.1:73762048-73902048 GCF_963921795.1 Nannobrachium achirus | reverse complement strand
AGAGATGCATGATTGCAGTGTATTAGAGCATCAGGGATTTTAAGGAGATGTTACTATAGATTACAGAACATGATATGACAAAGCTGAATTAATGTCTTGTATAGAGGGTATGCGCGTGTCATCTTCATCATACCTGGAAGTTATGCGGGAACGCCTACTGAGTGGCAAAACACTACTTTCTGGCCTTGACAGCCCATACATCCAAACAGAAAAGTCCAACAATACAAGCTAATAGCATTAAATGATTGCGACCGTCAGGTCGCAGTTACTATCAAAACCTCGACCAGCTGTCCGTCAGTCAGTCCGTCAGTCAGTCCGTCAGTCCGTCAGTCTGTCTGTCACATGTCACACTTTTGCACTGCTCATATCTCCGCAACCGTTGCCCCAATCCATGCCAGATTTTGCACACATACTCCTTGCCTGCCAAACCACAACCTCCACCCATCTCCATCAATTCTCACATGGCCCTCTTCTAGCGCCACCATGAGGCCGATTCTTGCAAAACACATTTTTGGACACTGCTCCTTTGCCCTAAAATCACTCAAATCGGTACACACTTACTGTACTCTACACTCATGTCATCACCATGGATCTGTCCCATTTAGCACCACCTTCAGGCAGATTTTTTCAAACACATTTTTGTACACTGCTCCTACACATTTTGCCCTAAAATCACGCTGCAACCTGACGGTCGCTTATCTCCCGATTAGGAGTCTTAATGGTATTAAACAATGTTAAACTCACTTTGCCATGCACTTTATGCATGCACATACCCTCTATAGATGTTATCATATCCTACATGATATGAGGGTACACCGATATACATTCATACATACTCAGACGATCGCAGTACTTACACACTCCGTTTGCGCAAGTAATTACTTTTTTTAAACCACACCCGCAGCCAATCAGGGACCAACATTCAGTCTAATTATGAATTAATTCCATTAAGCTTCCCGAGGAATCCTGGGCAATGTGATCCTGGCCGTACAGACAGACACCAACTAACCAATGACAGTCCAGACAGACACGGGACAAACAGACAAAGCCAGATATAGGAGCCGTTAGCTCAAAGAACCACTTTTATAGGCTACGGACGGACAGGACGCAACTTTCTAAACTCTAGGAGAGCTAAGGAAAAACCACGCCCCGGACTCATTTTTGAAGCTTGTGATTGGCTGAACCGGATGTAGGGAGTGCTCCATTAAAGTCACTTGGACCGCGGCAGAGGTGCACCAAAACCTAAACCTATCCTTAACTCTAACCCCAACTCTAACTCTAACCCTAACCCTAACCTTAACTCTAAACCTAACCCTAACCTTAACCTCAGTAAAACTAACGCTGGTGAATGCTAACCTGGTGAAATGCTAACCTGCCGACGCTGGTGAGTAGCTAACATGCCGAAGCTGGTGAAAACGAGCGCTCCTTCACCTAGCTCTCCTAGAGTTTAGAAACTCGAGGACTGCCCTGATGATGATGTCACTGTTAAAGGCCACCCACCTGATGATGTCATCGTTGTGTCCCAGGTAGAACTTCTGGGTGTGTTCCCGGGTGCTGTAGACCACGCCCACCCCTGCCACAAAGTAGACCAGCTCCTTCCCAGCAGTGTAGTAAAGGTTGTTCCTGCACTGGTGGCCGCGGTAGCCGTGGATCCACTCCAGACGCAGCTGGCAGCGCGGCGCCGTCTTGTCCGTCATGGCCGCCGCGGGCGCCGCCCCCGAGCAGGGCTGTTACCAGGGACGTGCACAGAGCGTTAGAGAGGCAGGGGCTGACATTTATAAAAGGCAGTGGCGTCAGTTCATAAAAAGGTAAGGTATGGCACAGGGACGTGCTGGGCCCCCTGATTCAGCCCGGGAAAAAGAGTTGGAGAGGCCCTCATTGCACGCTAGATCTCTCTCTATAGCGCTGCTGCTACTCAAAGATTTGCCATTTCAGATCATGACAAGTGACAAGCCAGTGGGCCAATTACATGAGTTATATTTCGTCGTTGTTGGGTGGAAACCTTGTATGTCCAAAACCGTTTGTTTTGCATTTATCATTTTAAAAATGATTTAAACTAGTGAAAACAGCCGATCTGCTGTTTTCACTACTTTTGTGCGACGGCCTTGTATGATGAAGCAGGGCTTTGCTTTGCGAAGAAATCTACAAATTTGAAACTTGGAGATACAAGGTTTCTGCCCGACAATGACGATTTACTTTGTTGGCCAACCAGCCCCCAAAATGGAACGAAGGCCGAAATTTATTTTTTTCCTAATGGCCGGCCTGGACAGGCCGGGAATGAACCGGCCGTTCGGGAGTTGTCCCGCTTTTCCCAATGGCCAGCACGTCCCTGGTATGGCAACATGACTGGTGTCTTGCACACACGCACAAAACACCAGTCATGTTGCCATACCTTAGCAACAGGAATGATACATTTATTTTAAGAAGTACATTCTATTTTTTCCCCCAAAAATGTCTATGGTTTCTTGGGCTGGATATGTCAGTCTGGAGTTGTTCAAGTGCAGCTAAACTTGACATAATATAGTAAACGTGCCACAATTAACAATAATGAATTGCACCTGTGCAGCTGACCTGCGGAACCTGGGAATATACTATTCTGTCAAGATGGGGAGAATAAAAGTGTGGAGAATATAATTATAATAACTTGTTAAATGTTGCATTTGTAGTTATTTTAATGTAATTTAACAATATAACCTGCACAGATAGACAATGAGACATTCATGGATTTATATTTTAAAGTAACTTGTATTCTCCCTGCTGGACCCTGGGTATGGCAGCTGCACACCCCTGCCATACCCAATTGACGCCCCTGCTAAAAGGGCCTTTTGGTGGAAATATTGAAAATAGCAGACCTCCAAATAGCAGACCACCGAAAATAGCACAATGGCACCGAAAATAGCACAACGTGTCGCAGCTTGGAGGTCGGCTATTTTCGGTGCTTGATACCACACTAAACTAAACATATTCAAGTCAGTACTGGAGATGTGGCGTAACGTAGCGGCATGGATTTCTACACAGAGAGGGCAGTTCTTTCAACATAAGAAGCTGCATTCAAGTTCAGCAGAGTTTGGGCAAGGCAATTCTCTTGAAAGCTGCCTTCAGGTATGGCATGGGAAGAGGGGGCATTTGCATTTCTTTCACCATAGTAAAAACTGCATTCATGGTCTGAGAGATGGCACTTTTTTTACAGAGGGGTAAAAGGGCAGGGAGGGGCTCAAGCCCATGTCTATGTGTGCACGTGCCTGGCTGTCATGATTATGACATTTTACATGACGATTAATTGTCACTCAAATAATTGGCGATTATCGATCTAATTGTGTTTTTGACGTTGACAATTACATTTCCGTTTGGCTTTGAAGCTGCACAAGCATGGCAGTTATGACACATAACCTAAATATACAAAGAAATAACTCACAACTCTGATAGTGGAAATAGCCGATCTACAAGCTCACAACGCGTCACGATGCAACACGCTGTGAGCTTGTAGATCTGCTATTTACACTACTTTTGAAAATGTTTGAAAATATGTGGAAACGATTATGACTATAATTGCAATTAGACGATTACTTGTGACAGGCCTACTGTACCTCTGAGACACGCCCACTTCAGCCCCGAGCCACGCCCCCGGCAAGAGACACGCCCACAACCGCTCAGCTCGCATTCACCCTGTGGAGCGGACAGCAAAGCAGAGACTGTAAAAAAAAAATGTTTACATGTTGATATATTTTCATGCATTTATTTGTTATTTTTATCCCATTATTTTGTAAACCATTTTCACCTGGTGTCAATTATCTAATGTAATCAACAATCTAATGTAATATACTGTACGTGTAAAACACACAACTGTACTCTAAAGTGTACTCTATTGTAGTACAGTTGTACTCAGCATCAAGGGTTGGACTGGGGGCCCTGTGACATACTAGTGTACTTGAGTAAATACAAATAAATGTATATACAATGTATATAGCACTGTACAGTAGATTGTGCATTACGTTCACCCATTCACACGGAAGAAACCTGCTCATCAGGAGCAGTTAGGGGTTCAGAGTCTTGCTCAAGGACTCTTCCACACTAACTCTGGGGGAGCCCGGGATCGAACTGGGAACCGGCCACTCTACCCCTGAGCCACTGCTGCCCTAAGCCGGTGAATCTCAACCTTTTTAGGCCGTGATCCCCAAAATAATCATATTTTAACTGGGGACCCCCCACCCTGACGAGCACTACGAATTGAGGCATTGTGAAAATAGCAGATCTACATACATGATTGCGAGGCGCTGTGAGCATGTAGATCTGCTATTCTCACAATTTCTGCCTATTTGACAATTTGACCAATGTTTAATTTGTCACCGCCCCTGGGGGTCCTGACCCACAGGTTGAGAACCGCTGCCCGAAACAGACAATACTTGAGTATAAATACTTGAGTACAGACAGTACTTGAGTACAGACCAGAGCAGGATAGACAGTTACTGGAGTAGCCTACAGTTACTCCACCACTGACTTCATTGAGTGTGAGCAGTGATGACACACACACACACACACACACACACACACACACACACACACACACACACACACACACACACACACACACACACACACACACACACACACACACACACACACACACACACACACACTCTGATATGACAGCATGGTTCCATGAATGAAGACCTGCCCTACAAGCAGCTCTGTTCATAATAGACCATATTGTATTATTATGATATTACAGTCAGTCATGTTCTGTTTAGAGTCGATTCATAATATTATGCCATATTTAGAGTCGATTCATAATATTGTATGACATTACAGTCCATTTATGCTCTATAAGCGTCCATTCATAATATTATAATATATAGTTTATTCATTCACATCAGGCTACAGTAGGATATTGGCTCAATGAGAGCGAAACAGAGCAGACGATCTATAATCAATCAATAATCGAATCGTTATTGATTGTTCCTATAAAGCCTTAATTGTATTAATTGTAAATCACTAGATCCCGTTATGATTTATAAAAGGCTCGATCAAAAGCACACTATAACAATAAAATACTCATCCTTTGACACACAGTGAAGTGAGGAGGATTAAATGTGTTTCCTACCGCCTGTCAGTACAGCTCCACAGACCACAGATCTCTGCTTTACGGGGAGAGAAGAGAAATAGAAATAAAAACGATGCCAACAGCAATCCTGTGTTGGATTCTTAAAGGTCTATGAAATGAAGCTCATGGTGGAATATCTCCGTTTGGACATAACGTTGTTTATTCCGTTAGAAACCGGGATATAGGATTACAGCAGCTCAGATTTATTCTCTCTTCTTTTTAGTGTTTCCTCCAAACGTCTTTTTGATGAACAATTAAACCACCACGTTTCTCCCCACAGTCTGTGTCCTCACAGGAGAAAAGGCAACATTAATAGAAAATATAGGTATAAAAACAGCGTTAATAATCCATAGAATCCGCTTGGTAATAATGTTACATCCAGTGAGGTTTTACCGTTGGCCGCTGGGAGCGCAGAGGCTGCTTCAAGAATAGCCTTTTTTCTCCTTTACGCTCCGTAGGCTGCTTGGTTCCAAGTGACAGCCGCGAGGGATTGTGGGAGTTGTAGTTGTGTAAGCCGCGACGCGGACGGTGCTCCACAAGAGGAACGGACGGGACGGGAGGACCGTAATGGACTACAAGTCCCAACGGGCACTGGGAGGAGCTGGGAGGAGCTGTCCAAGGTGCTGATCATCATGTGTGGACGGGTTGAGAGCAGTGATCTCGTTTATAAAATGGATTAAATTACTGAAGTTTCTTTATTATTATAAATGGTTTATAGATTTATTCCAACCGTCATTTATCCTGCATTATTAGATTAAACTGAGTATAGACTTAATGTGAGTTTGTATTATTATAGTTTTTACATATTATAGGACTGGCCTGCCTTTTCTAGAATTGATAAAAAGATGTATCTTTGTCAAAACAAAAACGTGTTTTTTAAAGGGGTACTAGGTAATTTAAGCCTATTTTTATACACATGTATACAGTGGTGTAAATTAAGTAACTAAGTATATTTAATTAAGTACTGTACTTAAAGGGGAAGACCACCCATTTTCAATATTGAACTATGTCATTAATATACCTTAGAGGAGTTAATAAAAAAAAAAGTTCCCCCTCTTCTGTGTTGCCTAGAACTGGAGGATTGATTTTGGGGTTTGTATTGTAAAGTACAATGTGTGATGTCATCAAGTTGTACTTTACAATACAAACCCCAAAATGTGGTGGTGGTCTTCCCCTTTAAGTACACTTTTGAGTTATTTGTACTTTACCTGAGTATTTCCAATTTCCAGTACTTTTACTTCCACTCCACTACATTTCAGATCCACATATTGTACTTCTACTCCACTAGATTTATTTGAAAAGCTTCTAGTTACTTTGCAGATATAAATTATAATTAAAATACACATAAACCACTTTAGCCCTACTTTTGGTACTTTAAATACATTTTGAATCCAATTCTTTCGTACTTTTACTCGAGTGCATTTAGAATTCCAGTAATTTGCTTGTAAGGGTGCCCTCACACCAATAAAGTACCTATGAGAGTGGAATCCGCGTTCCGCCAATGCATTTCAATGAGAGTGAAGCGGTTTCATGCCAGCAGAGGATTTCTGCAAAAAACACTCCATTCTCATTGAAATGCATTGGCAGATTCCACTCCAGGTATTTTGGTGTGAGGGCACCCTTACAGAGTATTTCTATATTGCAGTATTGATACTTTTACTTAAGTAAAACATTGGAATGTTTTTTCCACCACTGCATGTTGGCTATATAAATATTTCAGCAGTCATTTCCCTATCAGTCACTATAATGTTGTGCTGGGGTGTTTCCTTGCAGAAAGACACCTCCCTGGTGGCTGTATTTTGGTTTGGCTCAATGGTTTCCTATGGAAATAAGCTTAGTCTTTTCTAGGATCTCCTTTTAGTTGACCTTGTACCAGTGAACTGTACCGTCATAAAACTGTACCTTTTCCTATGCAAACTTCTAATAAAGTCTTCAAACTTCTAATAAAGTCTTTAATCAATCAATCAAATCCACTGTTTATGTTGACATAATTATTGTGACAGTAAAAAAGAGAAGAAAAAAAAACACACACACACACACACACACACACACACACACACACACACACACACACACACACACACACACATATATATATATATATATATATATATATATATATAAATATAGGGGGAGTGTGCAGAATATGGTGGAGAATCATTCAAGTGGCTGGATGTGTGGCGCACGCACGGCACACACGGCACACACACACACACACACACACACACACACACACACACACACACACACACACACACACACACACACACACACACACACACACACACACACACACACACACACATATATATATATATATATATATATATATATATATATATATATATATATAAATATAGGGGGAGTGTGCAGAATATGGTGGAGAATCATTCAAGTGGCTGGATGTGTGGCGCACGCACGGCACGCACGGCACACACACACACACACACACACACACACACACACACACACACACACACACACACACACACACACACACACACACACACACACACACACACACACACACACACACACACACACACACACACACAGTCTATTAATAGCAGGTCAATATTAGTTGTTCCAGTCAGAGTCTATGGAACCAATTAACCTTTTCACTGCCAGGGTGGAGCTATGCTCTAAGCTGTTGCTGAGTAGATTTAGAGACAGTTGTTTGTTCATTTTTCCTGAACAGAAAGTTGTAAAACAGCAGTTTGAAGGCATCACACAACTATGTTTGCTTTATAATATACAATAATACAGAACAATCTAAAAATTAAATTAGAATTAATTTCAGCCCTACCCTCCCTGACTTACTTTTTTTCTTTTTTTTTTTTGGTTCTTTCATTTTATTTTATTTACATATCTACTGCATAGTACTGTGTTCTATTCGTCTGTCATTCAATTCATTCAATGTTATATGAGATACTTTAATGGTTTCCAGTGGAAATAACCAGTGAACTGTACCGTCATGAAACTGTACCTTTTCCTATGCAAACTTCTAATAAAGTCTTCAATCAATCAATCAATCAATCAATCAAAATATTGTGTAAAAAAAGCATTGCAGATGCAGCAGCCCAACTCTTAACTGCCTGAGGAAGTTTCCCACTGGACTTTAATAAGTTTCCCACTGGACTTCAAGCAACTCTGACTTCATAAGGCTGACATTTCTCTATGATAAATCCTTGTTTTGAGTGGTCTCCCATAATATTGTAATATTTTGAAATATGGACTTTAGATGTTCATGAGATGTATGCCATGAGATGTACGTATGTATGTATGTATGTATGTATGCCATGAGATGTTCATGAGATGTATGCCACTATGCCATAAAAATTCAACAGACAACAAAAAGGTTTGGAATAATTCACTGAATATGCAATGTATCTAGAATATATGAAAGTTTCAAGAAAATCTACTTTTACACACACACACACACACACACACACACACACACACACACACACACACACACACACACACACACACACACACACACACACACACACACACACACACACACACACACATTTAGATTGATCTAATAGTAATAATATACAGTGCAGTTTGTCTTCCTTGTCTCTTTTAGTTTAATTTTTCATTTGATCAAGTATCACAGCATCAATCAAACCACACATCAATCAAAATCATACATCAACCAAATCAAACTGTTACACTGTTAAAGGCTGTCTGGTGTCTGTGTGATTGTTGAGCGGTTAGCCGCTCCAATATGTGACTTTGTGTGTACGTCCATGTGGGGGGAAATGAGTATCTGATTTCTCCATGACATAGAATGGAGAAAATGTCAGAATGTAGGTCTGTAATTCTCTGCAAAAATAGCAGATCTACAAGGTCAAACAGGTTGGATCGCGACTCGTTGTGAGCTTGTAGATCTGCTATTTTCCAAAGGCCATACTCTACGTATATGAGGCTGTTTTGTAATACTATTCTAAATCTACACAGTAGACTACTACTACGGTAGTAACACAAGTTTTCAAATAATTGTAGTGGAGTAAAAAGTACAATATTTGCCTCTGAGATGTAGTGGAGTACAAGTAAAAGTACTGAAAATACTCCAGTAAAGGAAAGATCCCTGAGTAAATGTACTTATAGTTACTTTATGAGTAAATGCACTTAGCTACTTTATGAGTAAATGTACTTAGTTACTTTATGAGTAAATGCACTTAGTTACTTACCACCACTGGACAGCAGCTAATCTGAGCCATGTGGGAGCATAATACTCTCTAAAAGGATTGGATTGCAGTGTGTGTGTGTGTGTGTGTGTGTGTGTGTGTGTGTGTGTGTGTGTGTGTGTGTGTGTGTGTGTATACCTGTAAGGCAGTGCAGTCGGGATGGAATGGGATCCGTAGGAGATGCACCTCCGCGCAGTCCAAGCGAACACAACGGAACGCTCCCGACTTCACGTCACCAGGCTTTCTTGGAGGAAAGCCTGGTATTCGTTTACAACGGGCCATTTGATCCGTTCTAGGCGGAAACCACAAGAAGCGGCGTCGCTTTGTTTTGTTTCCCCAATCCCTATTAAAATGCTCCAGTAGCCTAGTGTAGTCTCGCCAGTCGCAACGAGTTGGACTAAAAGATGCTTATACCAAACGAATTTACCAAAAGCAAAACTACGCTGCATCAAGGGGTTTATTAGATAGGCCCTAAAAGTATGTCCTTGAGCGCAGGGGAATTATTTTTATGAACTTGAATACAAATGCACAAAAAAAGACAATAACATTTTAATACTTGTCATTAAGCTACTAGCCTCGGAAACCCAGGCTTCTTTTGGCGATAGGAAGAAAAAGAAGCCTGGGCGATCGCGTTATGATCACTGTTGAAGGAAGTGTAGAATTTCCCTAACCAATCAGAGTGCAGAGAGCGTCGCACCGAATGTGTTGACGTCATGACGCAGCAGCGTTCTCTGCGCTGAGCAGAGCAGCAGAGGGGGGAGGGGGGAGGAGAACACATGCTATTGGCCAGAGACTCGCGGAGAGATTCGCCGCGCCCGCCCATCTGCCTACACAAACTGGTCCACGTTAGGTTAGAGTGTTAAAGGCATATTCAGGTTTAATGAAAATGTGGCTCCTCTCCAGCAGAGGGCGCGGGAGAGGAGTTTTTTGCCTCATCACAAGAACGCGCTTTGCCCAGCAGTTTCCTGTAATGGCGCCCAGATGTAAACAAACTGAAACAAACAAACTAACATCTTTACTCTATACAGCATGGATCGATTAAGCTCTACACATTCCAATCGGTAAGTGAAATAAAAAGTCATCTTTATTTACAAATGCAAACATATTTAGACATGTAACAATTATATTTAACTAACGCTACCGTATCGCTTGGCATGCGGCCGTGTTATAGTCCTCTTACTGGCCTTACAGCTTTGGAAATGTATATTTTTTATTACACCATTATAATGTTCTCATTTTGATCACAAGACACAATTACTGAGTATCGGTAGGCCTACTTCTCCAGCTTTAGAATATGTATGATACTGATTTATACGAGACAGGCACTGGCATTTTATTAGTTCAGTAGTTTACAATCAGCATAATGATTAGCAGACTCAAAACTTGTATTTGGACCATCATAACTAACCCGAACACTACGGTCCTTTTGATTTACAGACCTGTTTGATCATTCAGGGCTAGCGCTCTGCCTCTCTGGTAAATAATACTGTCTGGTAAATTATGTCTGGGGCAAAACAATATATATTTTGACACAGTATGTCCACACAAGCCAACATGACGACGACCCTGTATCTGGATTAATAATTTTGGAGCTGCTAAATGATCTATGCTGCGGGTCTAACGATAAATGAATAACACTGCAGTATTCAATAGACTGAGGCATTTATTATGACTGCTAATCTAATCATTCTTTACCCTTTTTTTCATACAGGTACCTTGTTTCATCATCGCTGTTACTGTTGATCTGGATTGATCTTCGCTCGTGAAGAGCACAACAAGAAAGCATACATAATGCTAACTAAAAGGCTTTTATTTTCTGAGCAGTCGTTACCATCACTAATGATCTGCATGAAAGACTGACATGATCTAAACATGATTAATAAAATGATGCTTTGATATACATAAACTGTAATGTCTCGATTTCATTTTGATCTAGTCAATGGTAAATGTTTTTTGTATGTGGTAAGTTATTTGAATGTGTTCTGACCTCTGAAAGCTTACAATGATGGGAAGTTGTAAACATTGTGAAAACACTATATTGTATTGTTTCATACACTAAAGCATTTTGGTATGAAACCCCATTTAAATGCAATATCATATCGTTTAGCTGCAAAACATTTCTGGCATTTGTAATAATAAAAAAAAGTTTCAGGTTGACAACTTGTTTATTTAGGAAACGGTTTGCAGGTGAAAATGGGAAGTGGAGTGGAGTCTAGCATCTTCCAGACTGTAGAATAGCCTACCCTATTTGTGTGTATAGATTGCCTCATTATATATACATATATATTTTTCAAATGTTCAACGTTTATTGGTGTCATAATTGTAGTGTGATCGGATGTACAGCTGCTCTTCTTCAGACATCAAATTCTTCAGCCTGTATAGAAATAAAGGAGATGATGCTTAGATTAGATTGGTGAGACTAAAATAGACACAAAAGTAAATTTTACAATTTGTCATAAAACAGTACAGTACAATACATTGATCTAATGGCCTAGTGCAGTGTTTCTCAAAGCAGATTTCAAGGTCTCCCTTTATATCTGACAGTGTACAAATGGAACCAAATGAACCCTTCAGGGTCCAGAGTTACAGACTTGTATGCATTGACATGCAAACCCCCCCAATTCGCACCTCGCTAAGGCTTTAGTATCACAATGGGATGTTTGAACAAAGAAACAAGCATTGCACAGTACCTATGCATATCAATAGACCTCCTGTAAGTAGCTAGGTGTTGAGCGACCCCCTCCAAACATCACTATGCACCAATAACGTTCAGATCTTTCTGGAATAGCAAGCGTGGGTCTAACAAATGCGGCGTTGATATCATAGAGGTATAAAATATAGGATGACTTGATAATATGGGCTATGTTGTGAATGTACCTTACGATGCTAAAAGTAGTTCTGTAGATGCGTTTTACGTCAGCCGTATGTTGTGACTCACGTTGTGTTTATTCATGGCTGAAGCTATGGGCTAAAGTAACTTACAAGTAAAGTCTATTTGTCCTTTGTGTGGACATTGAAATCATTTACAAGTTATAGACAAGACATATGTCTCATTTAATGGCCCCTGTTTATTAGATCAATGTATTGTTTTTAGGGCGGATTCACCCACAATGTGGCTAACTTTAAAACGAAACTTTTTACAAGAAATATAGCCCCAAACCCTTCAAAGATCCCAATGACAAACCCACCTAACAAACGTTTACTTAGGAAATAGATTGCTGCACTCTGACAATTATAAAATATTTCTTATTTACCTCCTTTCTTTGTTCAGCATCTCTCAGCCTGTTGTCCACATTCAGCTTCCTGAAACTCTTCCCTTTGTAAAAAGTTAAACTGTCTAAGACACTAATCGATAAAAAACAAACGCGAAATAAAGTAAACATACAAGCAGAGACTTGAAATAGAAAGAGTAAATTAAAAAATAGCAAGTTAAAGCAGTTAAAACTGCCGCGGAATGTAATGTAGTGGCTCCAGTGCCATTGTTTACAGAATGGAGGAACTGTGCACCCGCGCTTCACTAAGGGTGGACGCGCAGAGGAACAGACTAGAACGCGCACTGAGGCCATACTCTATCCTGATTGGTGGAGATCTTTGTGGCGAACGGGAAAATTTCGAGCGAGCTATGCTCGTAACAGGGGACAGGGTGGAAGTCCGTATATGGTCAGCGCACATTATAGTCAGGTGCATTAGTGGAAAATGTACACATTTTATTTTTATTTGAATGAAAGCGAAGTCCTGAATATACCTTTAAGCTACTAATAGAGACTGAAGTAATTAAATCAGGTCATGTTTGCATGGTTGGAATTATAACAGCTGAAATCAATAATATATCAGTATTCCGTTGATATTAACCTGTGGGCCGCATTAAGCGAAGGTGGGGGCCGCATGTGGCCCCCGGGCCGCCAGTTGCCCATGTACAAGTATGTCGTAGATAGTTAGTTAGTTATAGTTAACACACACACAACAATACAAAAAGTTAACACACACCAACACAAATAATTAACACACACCAACACAAAGGCAAAAGATTAAAAGCATTTAATGACATCGCACATATTTAACAGAGGCAGAGAGAGAGAGAGAGAGAGAGAGAGAGAGAGAGAGAGAGAGAGAGAGAGAGAGAGAGAGAGAGAGAGAGACTACAGGTTGCAGTGGGTCTGGTCCCGGCTCTTCTATACATGTCAGCCGTCACATCCCAGACACATAATGGAGAGGTTTCTACAGAGCAGTACAGTGATTGTGCAGAAGATGGCGCTCTCGCTACGATAGATGCAGTGACCATGGAGGAAACGTCCCCTAGATGGCGCTGTCAGTGCCATAGATACAGTGACCGTGGAGGAAACATGCCAACAAAACGCTTGGAACGATTACATCTGCGGCAAAAATCTTCTTGACAATAACTTTTGTTCTTTTATTCTATTTACTTTTTAAATAGACACATTCTTAAGGACCATGGATTGGTGGGCTGAGCCCACAAACACGTTTGCCGAATCTTCTGCCAAAGAGCTCATTCTGTTGTTGTTGAACATGTATTTGTGGAAACAGGACTCTGTTTAAAAGAGAAATAAAACAGACTTTCCAACGGTGTAAAGGTTATTGTCAAGAAGCATCGTTGCAGAGAAATAATTGACCAAGCACAGCATTTCCTGTGTTTTTGTTAGATGTTAAGATACAGTATCTATCATGTCTATATCATAGATACAGTCCATATCTATCATCTCTATATCATAGATACAGTCCATATCTATCATCTCTATATCATAGATACATTCCATATCTATCATCTCTAGACCACAGATACATCAGTTATCTGGTGTATATCTGGTCTGACACATCAGATATCAACTGAATCTATGGTAAAATAACATACAGTGAGAGTGGACACGTGGTCGTATCAACTGTATCTATGGTACAATAACATACAGTGAGAGTGGACACGTGGTCGTAGCCTCGGATCAAGACTGTGTTTCATCCAGTTTGTCACATTCTGTTTACGTTATGTATGATAAGTCTTGATCTCTGACTCCCGAACGGGCACTGGACGTCCATGGCGTAAAGTCCAGATATCTCCGTAAATGTCCAAGAATGAAACGTAAAGTAAACTCTGTAGCCACACGGAGGGTAACTGAGCATTAGGTTATTTGTGTGATATGCATTAGTCCACATTCTTTTCAGTTGGAATGTTGTCTTTGCCTGAACACTGTTTTATCTCACCGCCTACATCCAGGAGTGAAATAAGTAATATTTGTAATTTGTTTTTACTCCCAAATGCAATGCTAAATGCTACTTTCACTTTCAATTAATCAACTCTTAAGCACACCTGAAAATATGTGTAATCAACTGTAATCGACTAATCAAGGGCTTAAATTGTTGCATCAGATGTTCAACCCGAAGAGAAGTTGGTTGACTTTAAGGATTGGTAAGAAAGAAAAGTTCGGGGAAGAGATTATTGCTTTGTACAAAAAAAAAGGAAAGGGATATAAAACGATTGCAAAGGCACTGAATGTTCCAAAAAGTACAGTTTTGAGCATAGTTCACAAGTTTTAAGTTAAAGGAACAGTGGCTACACTAATAAACCTAATTTTCTGTGGGCGTTTGAATAATATCAAGCAAAACGGTACATTTAGGGAAAAGTAGGGGCTTTGGAGGTGGACGTCCAGTGACTGTTGGGGAGGTGGAGACCAAGACTTATGCGAGACACGCAAGCAACATGTCAGACTGGAGCAAATAACATTTATGATAGTCTTGATCCAGGGCTCGATACATTCTATCTGTCATAGAACAGATACAATGACAGTAAACACTGTATCCGTCGTCATAACAACAGATACAGTAAATACAGCAGATACATTAGATACAATGTACCTATTGTATGGTAGAGACATTAAATACAGTGAACCCACTGAGCATTCCTCGGGCTATTAGACGTCTAAAATATGTCCAAACGGATCTGGTGCTGAAACCGTGTTATAACTCGTCTAAAAGGGAATAATAAGGGAAACATAAGAAAATCTGGGAAATGTCTTCACCAATGTGTTTCTAAAGGTGTGTAATAATATGTACTAAAAGGTTGAAATTCAACTCCCGGGGGAAACTTCATAAAAAAACTGATGAAAGTGTGTTTACCATTAACTTTACTACACAGGAAAAAAATACAAAAAATAAATCTGCTTTAAGTAGCATGTGAGGGGTCAAACTAGGGGTTTTTCATGATGCTGAATGCATTGCAAGCATTTGTTTTGCACGAAATCTGTGAAAAGTGATGATTTATCACTAAACCATCGTTTTGTGGGGGCGTTTTTAGCCCAAGGAAAGTTTCTCATAAAATCCCCTTATTAGAACGTTTTTTAGACTCAGAAACAATGTCATGTCAACGATACACAGTTAGACAGTATAAAGACCGTCTATATATCGCTGTTGAAATGACCGTCCGTACATAGCCGGTCATTTCAACCGGCTATAGATAAAACTTTCACTCTTAGACCAGTCATAACCCGGTTTTAGACGGTACGTCTAATAGCCGACCTTTGGGGGTAAATATCTAATTAGACAGTAGAAACATTATCGGTACAGTGTAGATATCGTAGATACATTAAGATACAGTATGGATACAGTGTTCAGTATATAATCATGTATCTAATTAGATACAGTATAGATACAGCGACGGGGAGAGAGAGGGCAGGGGGCGGGCGAGGAGACAAGCAGGCAACCTCATGGTCAGTTGGATTTGTTGCAGTAAATGTTTTATATATTTATATATATATATTTTTTTTACCATGTAACATCAATGCTTTGAAGTGTTTATATAATACATGTTGATTTTATAATCCTTAACGTATTTATTTTATTTGAAAGGTAAAAAAAAGGAAGGCAGAAATAATGATCATTATGATATTAACCATTAAAAGGAAGGCAGAATTAATGGTGATCATAATAATATTAACCATTAAAAGGTGGTCCTTTCATAACGCCAGTGATGCAACATCCTGAATTAAACGCATGCAGGAACAGGATAGGCCCACACAGGCCACTCCCCTCCATGAGGATTGGTTGTTCACGTCAACTGTTCCAGTTTTTTTTTTTTTTTTTTACCAATCGGGGAGTGGTTCCTGTGCGCGACGTAAAAGAAAAAGGCAACAAACTTAACAAAATGGCTCTTGGTCCGATTTTCAAGGATTAAGGTTGGTCGTTGAGATGCTTAAAACAAATAGTTTAAAAAAAATAAAAAGAAAGATAGAGAACTTTCAATCCAGTTTTGACATAATAAATGTAAAAAAAAAATCAAAATACGAAAATCAATAGAAAAAGAGATGAAACGCTGTGACATCATCGATGACATCATCTTTAAGCGCAACCAGACTCCTCCTCCTCCTCATTTTCAACTTATTCGCCCGTTAATTTATTCATATATTCACGCATTCACAAATGAATCATTATAATTTATTCACGTATTCGTCGCTCGATGGCGAGGATTCAACTGGAGGACCGGGAGGAGGGGGGCGGGGCTTCACTGCGATTGGCCGAAACCAACCCACCAACCCACCAATCGAACGCTAGGAGAACTGGACAGGTGGAGACCAAACAGGAAGTTTAACGCGAATGTCAACAATTTAACGCAAAGTCTGACTTTGGTGGAATGTTTTTTTTTATTTTTTTTATCATCTTCACTTACTTGTTTTCCCCGCGGGTGGGTGGGGCCTCTGAGCGGTGGAACGTTTTCATTGGCTGTCCCTGGCATTTTCTACGTGAACTTTTGGTTTAAACTGATTAAACCCCAGCTTACGCATTACTGGGAAAACCGTCACAGAAAATAACAGATTTACAAGCTCACAACGCGTTGCATGGCGACGCATTGTGAGCTTGTAGATCTGCTATTTTCTGTGAAAATGTTTAATATTAGAAGGATGAAGCCCTGAGGGACTACATGGTAATCTGATTACATTCATCACAAAGTAATCTGATTACATTCATCACAAGCTAATCTGATTACATTCATCATCATTTGTATTGATCTGTGATGGATTGTGTCAAGAGCAGCTGAAATTAAACACTGATTATTTAGAGCATGTTCATAATCATGGTCACCTAGCATCCACCTAGCATTCACATAACACCACCCTAACACCACCCAACAACCCCTTGTTTTGACACCTCATAGCAACCACCTAGCAATCCCTTCATTAAATCCTAGCAACTCCTTACAGGAGTAGTTCACCCTCAAAATGACTTTTATTTTTTTCCTATTGATTACTCATGTTCAATCATATTTTACATTCCCAAGACAAAAATGTGATTATAGTCAATTTAGCCCCATTGATTTATTGTCTTAGGAATGTGACAAAAAACTAAATATATTATTGAACTCTAGTCTCCATTTCATGAGTAATTAATAGAAAAAAGTTATTTTGGGGGTGAACTACTCCTTTAAGTGAAATCACTTTCCTTCATCCACCTGTTCTCCTTCATTAAATCATCCTAGCATCACCTGTTCCTTCATTAAATCATCCTAGCATCACCTGTTCCTTCATTAAATCATCCTAGCATCACCTGTTCCTTCATTAAATCATCCTAGCATCACGTGTTCCTTCATTACATCCTCCTAGCATCACCTGTTCCTTCATTACATCCTCCTAGCATCACCTGTTCCTTCATTAAATCATCCTAGCATCACCTGTTCCTTCATTACATCCTCCTAGCATCACCTGTTCCTTCATTACATCCTCCTAGCATCACCTGTTCCTTCATTAAATCATCCTAGCATCCACCTGGTCTCTAGTATCTCTAACACTGATGTTGGCCTTCAAAGCAGCCATAGTTACGGCACCTCCATACCTCCAAAGCCTGATCAACCCCTACACAGATCAGCCAGCACTGGGATGCTGACCCTCGCTAAAAACCCCAGGACAAAAGAAAAATCCACTCGTCCGAGACTCTTCTCCCTCCTGGCCCCCAAACTGTGGAATAAACTCCCTGTCGCCCATAGCACCACCTAAGACCATAGCATTCACCTACCCCAACGACCATCTAAGACCATAGTACTTACCGTAGCTCTCACTTACCCCAACGACATATAAAGCTTTTTTACTGATTAGGTGCTCGGTCAACTTACGTTATTTGTCTCTAGATTGATATTTCTATGCATGTGATGTATTGATGTATTACTTTGATTATTGTAAGTCGCTCTGTAAGTCACTCTGTCTGCTAAATGCCTAAATTGTAAATTATAAATTGTATCTCCATTAAATTCCTAACAGCATCCACCTGGTCCTCCATTAAATCCTCCTAGCATCCACCTGGTTCTCCATTAAAACCTCCTAGCATCCACCTGGTCCTCCACTAACTGGCTGGTTGCCGTGGTTACTGTTTCTTCTTGCTGAAGAGGCTGAAGCGTTGCCTCCCGGGGCTGGAGGACTCGGTCGCCGTGGTGACGGCGGGGGGGAGGGTGTGGGCGCGGCCGGAGGCCGGGGTGCTCTGGTTGCTATGGTTACTGGAGGGGACCTCCGTCTTGTTGTTCAGGAAGGCCTGGATCCACGAGGACATCTCGTCCTAGGAGAGATAGAATGTACATGTTACAGTCAGTTTGGGTAACTCAGTGAGATAGAATGTACATGTTACAGTCAGTTTGGTTAACTCAGTGAGATAGAATGTACATGTTACAGTCAGTTTGGGTAACTCAGTGAGATAGAATGTACATGTTACAGTCAGTTTGGGTAACTCAGTGAGATAGAATGTACATGTTACAGTCAGTTTGGGCAACTCAGTGAGATAGAATGTACATGTTACAGTCAGTTTGGGTAACTCAGTGAGATAGAATGTGCATGTTACAGTCAGTTTGGGTAACTCAGTGAGATAGAATGTACATGTTACAGTCAGTTTGGGTAACTCAGTGAGATAGAATGTACATGTTACAGTCAGTTTGGGTAACTCAGTGAGATAGAATGTACATGTTACAGTCAGTTTGGGTAACTCAGTGAGATAGAATGTACATGTTACAGTCAGTTTGGGTAACTCAGTGAGATAGAATGTACATGTTACAGTCAGTTTGGGTAACTCAGTGAGATAGAATGTACATGTTACAGTCAGTTTGGGTAACTCAGTGAGATAGAATGTACATGTTACAGTCAGTTTGGGTAACTCAGTGAGATAGAATGTACATGTTACAGTCAGTTTGGGTAACTCAGTGAGATAGAATGTACATGTTACAGTCAGTTTGGGTAACTCAGTGAGATAGAATGTACATGTTACAGTCAGTTTGGGTAACTCAGTGAGATAGAATGTACATGTTACAGTCAGTTTGGGTAACTCAGTGAGATAGAATGTGCATGTTACAGTCAGTTTGGGTAACTCAGTGAGATTGGGGTAAGAGCGCTCGTTTTGTAGTTCACCACACACCCCTAACACCACATGGATCAATTCACTTTGATAGTCTCTTATCAGCGCACCTGTTTAATTCTGCGTATTCACCATGAGATGGCGACAACAGCCATTCACTTGTGTAGGCACTGACGTCACTCGTTTGCGACACCTCTTTCATTGTTTATCTACTAGCCTAGCTCAGGTGTGTTTAGCCATTCGATTACTATGCCTAACTCTAACCCTAACCTTAACCTTAACGTCAGTAAAACTATGCCTAATCCTAACCCTAACCCTAAACTCTGTGGGGTGAGGCGCTATCATTCCTGCCGATACTACGTTGTCGTTGTCATTGTTGTGGATCAAAGCGACTGCTCGATGAGCGCTCCTGTCCTCAATTTCACTGAAACTCAAAAAAACTGTGACATATACATTATGGGATCCATAAGGACATGTCATCCTAGGATAGATAGATACCATGTTACTGTATAGCAGAGGTTCCCAAACTTTTTTGTCTCAGGGAACCTCATAAATATTGCTTTTAATACGAGGCACCCCTACATTATAATTTTCACTCCCAGCACATTATATGTAGGGGGAGAGCGGGGTAAACTGAGACACTTTTTACATTTTCTCCCCTAGAGGCGAACTAAAAGATATATCAGTAAAAATATACACATTTCCCAGTAATTTGGGATGTTTCCTAACAATGGAAGTTATCAGAACATATTCAAGACAAAAGGCAGAGAAAATATGATTGTTTTAAAAAAAGTGGTCTTGTGTCTCAGTTTACCCCAGGACCGGGGTAAACTGAGACAGACCAGAGAAATCAACGGGGTAAAGTGATCCACTCACTTTTTTCACTTTAAAACTACCATAAAAACACAAAAACCCGGTTAACCGGGTTAAATATGCGCAATACAAAAATGTACATAGCAGACATTCTTTTAATAGGCTTTGTCCTGTCATTTCCACCCATGTGTCAAATAATGTGACACATGGGCAGAAGGAAAAAACTAAAAACCCTATAAAAAATGTATAGAAGGGTTTACCAAACTTTCCTCAGTTGATCCTTATGTAATTCTTCCTGTAGAATCTATTTCTGCAAAGTATATTGTTGTATTGTGCATAACTAATGAAATAATTCGCATATTTAGTCAAATATGCTAATTATCTCATTAATTATGCACAATACAAAGAAATATATATCAAAAATGGATTCTACAGGGGAAAATACATAAGAATCAATTGAGACTAGTTTGGTACACCCTTTAATTAGGTTTTTACAGCTTTCTCCCTGTCTTTCATGTTAAGGATAGTCTCACTTTACCCCGAAGCAATTGTCTCACTTTACCCCACAGCCACATTTTGGGAAAAGGGATATTTTTATCAATTCAGGGTAATCTTCAGCTAGCATCTATCACATGGATTTATAAGTTGGTAGTTCATCAACATGTATGATATAAAATGTTCTCCCTGCATCAATTCGCTTTGACACAACAGCTGATTATGTTGACAGCAAGAAAATTTACTTTTACATGCAAAAAACACATTTTTGTGAAAAAAGCATGTTTTCTACAGCACTATCAGGTCTCTCTTTTCATGACAAGTGGGAAATTCAAGGGGCTTGAAAATATAATGGTCACATGGCCACAAATGTGTTCCATTGCCAAGATAAATGGAGCGTCTCAGTTTACCCGGTGTCTCAGTTTACCCCGCTCTCCCTATAGCATATCTTCGTAGTCGGGTGGAAACCAAAACCGTTCGTTTTGTATTTCTATCATCTATAAAATGCATCTATAAATGTATAACTAGTGAAAACAGCAGATCGTACAAGCACACAACGCCTCGAATCACAAGGTGTTGTGTGCTTGTAGATCGGCTGTTTTCACTAGTTTTGGGCTTGTATGATGAAGCAGGGCTTTGCTTTACCAAAAGACGTACACATTTGAAACTTGGAGATACAAGGTTTCTGCCCGACAGTGGCGATATTTTAGTGATTATGTTGAGATTATGTTGAGTAGTGAAAACATTGAGATAATAGCCATTTTGATTAGAACTGACTGAAAACAACTTTGTTTAACTCAGTCGGTGCCATATTTAAAGTGGGACCTCTTATATTGCCGTTTCGCCAACAAAGGGTTAAAAAAAATATATAGTGTGCACGCTGGTGCACACATTCGTGCACAGATCATGCACTATGCATGTGCATGCTTTTCACAGCTTTCAAACAAAAAAATCCGCTTGGAAATCCGTTCAGGCATTCAGGAGAAAGGAGCCCTTATGTTTTCTTCAAACGTAAACAAACATGGCTGCCATGTTTGAAAGATGGGGTTGGTATGGGGGTTAAACATGCAATTTCGCGATCGCGAGTTTGGCAGGCAAGGAGTGTGTGTGCAAAATCTGGCATGGATCGGGGCAACGGTTGCGGAGATATGAGCAGGGCAAAAGTGTGACATGTGATGTGTGACAGACAGACTGACTGACGGACGGACTGACGGACTGACGGACTCACAGTTTGTGGAGTTTTTGATAGTAATAACTTTATAATAACGCCTAAGGGCGAAAAGTGACCTCGCCCTATTGTATGGGCGTTCCCAGATATGGGCTTAATATTAATAATAAAAGGGATTCTATTAGTGTGGTTGCCCTAACAGGGGATCATCTGGGAATCAGATGTAGAGGTCAGCTCTTTGGAGGTCAGCTCTTTGGAGGTCAGCTCTTTGGACCTCCTTCTAACTTTCATTGGTGTTTGGTTTGACATATCTCACACCAACACAGAATTAGGAAAATAATTGTAAAAAAAAGTGTAAAAAATTGTGTAAAAAATTGGTGGCAGGGAAATAAATGGTTAAGTCGATTTTTAAAGGTCAGGTGGCAGTCATTATGTATTAGTCCGTATTTTTAAATAAAATGAGTTTTTACTAAGTGTGTGTTGATTCCAAATCGAGCAGCTCTGGTCTGGTTAAAGATGGCTGCACTTATCACGTGACGTTCATCCATTCCCCCATTTGCTCATACAAGGACATGACGTATGTGTATACAGAAGAATGCACAATAATGCTTCCCAGCCACCACACTATGCTAACGCGGACCAGTTCGTGTAGGCAGATGTGCGGGCGTGGCGAGTCTCACCGCAAGTCTCTGGCCAATAGCATGTGTTCTCCTCCCCCCACCCCCCTCTGCTCCTCTGCTCAGCGCAGAGAACGCTGCTGCGTCATGACATTAACACATTCGGTATGACGTTCTCTGCACTCTGATTGGTTAGGGAAATTCTACACTTCCTCCAACAGCGATCCTAAGTAACGCGATCGCCCAGGCTTCTTTTTCTTCCGATCGCCAAATGAAGCCTGGGTTTCCGAGGCTACCCAGCCACCAACGGGCGCTGTTGCAGCTAACATTGTAGCAAACGAGGAAAAGCTGTACACTTGGTAAAAACTAATTTTATTTAAAAATACGGACTAATACATTAAACAAGGCTTCCGGACAAGTCGCATACATCTTGCAGAACTTCTGTGGCGTGCTATATTTCGAATTTGTGCATGTCTAGAGCCGCAATTGCAGTTTTGCCGACGTCACAATGCGAAAGTCACTGCAGAATGCGTCTTAATGTAAGGCTAGGTGATGATCCAATTGAGGTGTTAGGGAAGGAAGGAAGGACGGACGTATGGACAAGATGTGCTATAGTTAACTGCAAAATATGGTCGTAACAACAAGCCCAAAGGTCGCGCTGAAACAACAGCGCTTCTAAATATGGCACATTGAAGAAGCAGGACGCGCACGCACGCGCGCACACACACACACACACACACACACACACACACACACACACACACACACACACACACACACACACACACACACACACACACACACACACACACACACACACACACACACACACACACACACACACACACACACGAGAGCCAATCAGCGACGTGCCACAGACCCATGTGACTGAGTGTTACACCAAATGTGTTACTTACAACTTTTTGTGACCTGCCTTTATGGATGGAATGGAAGGGAGGAACTATGGAAGGGAGGAACTGAAGTCGATAGGTAACCAAATGTTGTGTGTGACATACTCACTGAATGAATTCACTGACAGAAATGAGGTGGATGTTTTGATAGTAACTGCGCCCTAATAATAATAATAATATTAATAATAAAGAAGAAAATAAAGAGTCTTACTTCATCTTTGGCTTGGAACAGATATTCGTTGCCGTCAGCCACTCTGGAGAAATGGAGACAAATAAAAACATGTTATTCTGAGCAGGGGAGGAATTTCATGGAAGCAACGAAGGCCATGGCCATGGCCACCAATGGCATGACCTGAGGCCACAGTGGCCTTAATGCCCCTCAAACCAATGGCATGACCTGAGGCCACAGTGGCCTTAATGCCCCTCAAACCAATGGCATGACCTGAGACCACAGTGGCCTTAATGCCCCTCAAACCAATGGCATGACCTGAGACCACAGTGGCCTTAATGCCCCTCAAACCAATGGCATGACCTGAGGCCACAGTGGCCTTAATGCCCCTCAAACCAATGGCATGACCTGAGGCCACAGTGGCCTTAATGCCCCTCAAACCAATGGCATGACCCGATGCCACAGTGGCCTTAATGCCCCTCAAACCAATGGCATGACCTGAGGCCACAGTGGCCTTAATGCCCCTCAAACCAATGGCATGACCTGAGGCCACAGTGGCCTTAATGCCCCTCAAACCAATGGCATGACCTGAGGCCACAGTGGCCTTAATGACCCTCAAACCAATGGCATGACCTGAGGCCACAGTGGCCTTAATTCCCCAGCTGACTGTACCACTTTCTGCTCTGTCTCTGTCTGGTCAATATGTAGACAGTAGACACCAGTGTCTCTTTCTTGTCATGTAGACACCAGTGTCTCTTTCTTGTCATGTAGACACCAGGGTCTTTTGTTGAGATTCTGAAATCTTAACTCCCCTGAGTCCCCATTTTAAAAACAATCCAGTGACTTTGATTGGTGCAGGGCTGAGCATGGATTCATCAGATTGTAAATACCATCATTTATCTATTTCACTGCAGATTATGTTATCATCCCTAACCCTTTAATGGACTAAAATCTTGTTTCATTTGATGGCCTTCCAGTAGGAGCGAGATCATTTAGCGACCTACAACTGGGTTGCAACCCAGTCGGTAGTTTTCACCGACTGGGTCGCTAAATCCACCGACTGGGTTGCTAAATCTACCGACTGGGTCGCTAAATCCACCGACTGGGTCGCTAAATCACCGACTGGGTCGCTAAATCTACCGACTGGGTCGCTAAATCTACCGATTAGCTCACAGATGTACCTGAGTTTGTTCTGGAGAGAACATCCTACAAGCTCACAGATGTACCCGAGTTTGTTCTGGAGGGAACATCCTACAAGCTCACAAATGTACCTGAGTTTGTTCTGGAGAGAACATCCTACAAGCTCACAAATGTACCTGAGTTTGTTCTGGAGGGAACATCCTACAAGCTCACAAATGTACCTGAGTTTGTTCTGGAGAGAACATCCTACAAGCTCACAAATGTACCTGAGTTTGTTCTGGAGGGAACATCCTACAAGCTCACAGATGTACCTGAGTTTGTTCTGGAGGGAACATCCTACAAGCTCACAAATGTACCTGAGTTTGAAGACGTGTTTCTTCTTCTTGTACTCTGAGGCCACGTCGCACACAGAGTCCTTCAGGAGGACGGGGGTCTCGTTGTGGTACGGGACCCCCTGGGCGGCCATCTTTACATCCTTGTGGAACGCCAGCTCTCCATGGCTGATCACACAGTACACGTTATGCCAGGATCTGAGGGGAGAGGAGAGGAGAGGAGAGGAGAGGAGAGGAGTACACATTATGTAACAGTACACATTATGCCATGATCTGAGGGAGAGGGGAGAAATGACCTCAACAATGTACTGCAGTAAGTATACTTTCTTTTTTGTAATACCAATTAATACCTCCCCATAGACATTACTGTGTGATCCTACTGTCTTGAAAAGACTTGAAGTCTAAAGTCAAGAATGTTCAAGACAGTAAAGTCATAAGTCAATGGACTTCAAGTCTATTTTTGATTTGATCAAGCGAGTCTAAAGTCATCAAACTTGAGTCCAAACTTTAAAACTCCTGTAGTGTGTAGTTGAGTAAGTGTTAGGTTGTAGGTTGTGTAGGTATGTAGACCGCTATTTTGGAATCCATAGGAGATGCTTGTGGAAGGAGCGCTTGTTTTCGGTGACCACGATGGAGGCTCGCTGTCTCGGGCAACCTTGAGCCACGTGAGACACCGGCGAGCGAGCGGTAGCGAGCGAGTCACCGTGTCGAGTGGTGCGAAGGTCGCATGAGCCGACTCAGCGCCGTCCGAGTTACATCTACTGGGTGACAGAATAGTAAACCCCCGACTTTCGGCGCCTCCGCGCGGTCCAAGTGAACACAGCAGAGCGCTCCCGACCTCCGGTTCAGCCAATCACAAGCTGCGGATTCTAATTTATTCAGCCCTGTATCCTACGGTTTCCATTATCGACTTACCTGCTGGAGGCCTTCTTGTTGGGCGCCTCCCACTGGTGCTTGCGGTGCAGGAAGCCTTCCATCTGGGCGGAGTTAGGGGCGGAGTCAGTGTTGTTGGAGTGAGGAGGCAGAGTCAGTGATTGGCTGTCCTTGTTGTCCTTCCTGGTGGGGGAGGGAGGGGCGAGGGGTTCTGCCACGCCGTTCACCAAGGCCTCCTGCGTCAACATAACATGATGTCAACATAACATTATGTCCAGGGGTGTGTTGGCATAGAGCAGGGGTTCTCAAACCTTTTTAGGCTGTGACCCCCAAAATAAACATATTTGAACTGGGGACCCCCCACCCTGACAAGCACTTGGAATTCACTAGTTTGCAAATCCCGCCCATTCTGCCCTGTTACTATGGTGGGACATTTGACCCTGGGCAGATTGTTTTTATAGTGGCAGTGAATGGGATTTTTTTATTTTTTCATAGCCTCATTACAGCTATATAAAGTACCAAAGGAAAAACATCTAGGTGATATTAATAAAAAGGGAAGACAAAGGTACAGTAGTTACATTGCAAAACAGGGGGTTTCCCCGAAAATATATGTTTTAATTTGTTTAATCCCAGTGGGACAGAATCACCCATTGCAGATTATTTTATAGTGGCAGTGAATGGGATTTTTTATTGTTTTCACAGCCTCATTACAGCTATATAAAGTACCAAAAAAAACACATCTACGTGATATTAATAAAAAGGGAAGAAAAAGGTACAGTAATTACATAGCAAAACAGTAGTTCTCCCCCGAAAATATATGTTTTAATTAGTTTAATCCTCTGGATCAGAGAGAGAATAGAAATAGAAAGAGAAAGCGCATTGCATCTTGGGTAGGAAGAGGACAGGCAGATTATAGTTCTCCTCACATAATAGGCTGGCTTTTCGTAATTATGCCCATTTAAAATATATGTACCCAATCGTGACTCTTAGACCATTGATAAGGTCCATGTGAACTAGTTTGTTGAAGCTTATTCATTATGTTGAGCGAGATCGCTATCACCTCCCGCGGCCGTACCGGGCGAACGCCGTGTCGCGCAGAGCGGACAGTTGTTGAAAGCCACATTCAACATTCTCCACTGCACAAACTCCACCCCGATAGCAAAAAGTGAATGTTTTTTTCTGGTTGGCCAGTCAGGGAGTCTCAGGGACCAATCAGAAGGCTGACAAACTGTGAATTGTAGGCATTACATTTAATGTGACTCGTATTGTGAAAATAGCTGATCTACATGCTAAATGATATGCTGTCATATATATGCTACTAGTGTCATGGAGTGTGTTGTATCATGAGGATTCATGAGTCTGAATGTAACCTTTAGCCTACTGTACCTCAAATATGTGTGTCCCTGTATGCTTTCACTGTGTGTAGACATGTGTGTGCGTGTGTGTGTGCGTGTGTGTGTGCGTGTGTGTGCGTGCGTGCGTGCGTGCGTGCACGATGCTGACCTTTGGTGAATCCTGGTCTGATGATGGCAGTCCATTCTGAATGATGAGCTCACTGACAGACAGACAGACAGACAGACAGAGATAGTGTGTTATCTTATCAATAAGCTCACACGTTGACATTGATTGATTGATTGATTGATTGATTGACTATTGTCAGGACATTAATTTGTTCACGATCATCAGAACATCCATCCATCCATCCAGGACTTTGGTGACATATTTTTTATTGGCTACCACACTCAACCCTGCGGTCCGCCTCCGTGAGCTCGTTAGTGCACAAGCTCACGGCAGCAGGAGTTGGATTGGGGTCATCGTTGTGAAATACCGCCCGGCATTTACCCGCCGAGAGAGTGTGTGTGTGTCTCCACCGCAGTCCCCGCTGATCCAAATCAACCGCCGTCCGTCTGTAGGGCGCTTACCTCTGTACCACAGGCTCCTCCTCCTTGATCTCAGGCTCTGGAGGAGTGGGCGGTCTCCTCTTTAGCTCCTCCTCTTCCTGTTGTCTCCTCACCTCCAGCAACTCCAACTACACACACACACACACACACACACAGTTCATTGTAGATCTTCTGTATATATGTGCATTAACTTCAAATCTCTCTCTTGTTTGTTTCACATACTTGTTGTTTTTACCACATTGTGTATCACATTACTGATATTTTTCTTCCGTCATGTGTGTTGATCACAACACTTTCTCGCTCCCAAGACATCACGGGTGGACTAGGAGGGACAATAAGTTACGATTGTGTCTTATAGAAACGTAACTCAAGCCGCACAGAGTCTGATAAACGTGGCAGCGTGACATGGTGTCTCTCGTGGCTCATGTCTGCTTCAGACCTTATTTTAAGGCCCTGTTAGTCATTCATGTCTTGGCTCTGAGAACGGTCACTTCTGCATTCCTGGACACAGGAAGTGACCCCACCCCGTCACGTCAGACGACTGCCTCTTGGTCACATTTGTCCATAGAGGACAGTTAACACTGCTGTACATTTTGGGAGTGAGAGAATGTTGGTCAATCGCTTGTTGTTAACAATTCTAATATTCTACATTCTAAACCGTGTCCTTAGGATTTAGTCCCTATAGTATCATATATTTTAGGATTTATTTTTATTATTATTAGATTTAAAGTAGAGTATTTTGCTGCACTGTTTGTTTTTATTCTTTTATGAATTGCTGTCTCAAACTAGGAGAAACACAATTTTGTTTGCTCTTTCTAAATCTGATTGCAGACAGAAAGGGATGAAAGACAAATAAAGCAATCTTGATCTTGAAAAATCACCGTAGTCAGTCTCTCCAGTGTGTGTGTGTGTGTGTGTGTGTGTGTGTGTGTGTGTGTGTGTGTGTGTGTACATACCGTAGTGAGTCTCTCCAGAGCAGAGAACCTCTCCTCCCAGGTGTGTGTGTGTGTGTGTGTGTGTGTGTGTGTGTGTGTGTGTGTGTGTGTGTGTGTGTGTGTGTGTGTGTGTGTGTGTGTGTGTGTGTGTGTGTACGTACGGTGGTGAGTCTCTCCAGTGTGTGTGTGTGTGTGTGTGTGTGTGTGTGTGTGTGTGTGTGTGTGTGTGTGTGTGTGTGTACATACGGTGGTGAGTCTCTCCAGTGTGTGTGTGTGTGTGTGTGTGTGTGTGTGTGTGTGTGTGTGTGTGTGTGTGTGTGTGTGTGTGTGCATGCATATGTACGGTGGTCAGTCTCTCCAGAGCAGAGAACCTCTCCTCCCAGGTGTGTGTGTGTGTGTGTGTGTGTGTGTGTGTGTGTGTGTGTGTGTGTGTGTGTGTGTGTGTGTGTGTGTGCATGCATACGTACGGTGGTCAGTCTCTCCAGAGCAGAGAACCTCTCCTCCCAGGTGGCTGCTGACTTCTCGAAGGCTTCGTGTCTCTTGATGAGCTTCTCCACTTCGTCCACACTGTGACCCACGTCTCTGCTGGACAGGTAGGGCTCCTGACCCAGCAGCCACGCCTCAGCCACGCCCGCATCACGCCCGAACTGATGCACCTCTAGGACTGAGGGGAGAGAGCAGTGGCGTCAGTTCAGAAAAAAAGCTAAGGTATGGCGCGTGTGTCTTGCATGCGCGCGAAGACACCAGTCATGTTGCCATACCTTAGCAACATGCATGATACATTTATTTTAAGAAGTACATTTCATTTTTTCCCCATTTCTACAGGTTTCTTGGGCTGAATATGGCAGCCTGGAACAGTTGTTCAAGTGCAGCTAAACTTGGCATGTTAGTAAACGTGTCACAATTAACAATAATTAATTGCACCTGTTTAGCTGACCTGTGGAACCTGGAGAATACAAGTGTGGAGAATATAATTATGGACGGGAAGGGGAGGGGAGGGGAGGGGAGGGGAAGGGAGGGGAAGGGAGGAGAGGAGAGGAGAGGAGAGGAGATTTATATTTATTCTGATATTATTTGCCTACTATATGAAATGTATATTTACGGGTTTATTTGACCATTCTATGAATTTAATGATGATTTTGAATAGAGTTATAGGGGTTGAATGAAGAATTTAATTGCATTGTATCAAATAGTGTTGAATGGATGTCCCCTCCCTAATAGAATGATTTGGGTGCGGTGAAAAGAAATGGGTGACACCCTGACTGAGGTTTTGATGCTAGGCAGGGAAGCGTCACAGTTTGTTGACCGTGCAGGCTCTTTTCTTTGTTTGTTTTATAAAGTATTCAAAGTTTATCTTTATGTAACGGAGTATAGGCCTAACAGCGCAAATAAATATTTCAGGAGGCTCCGAAGTCCGAACACATTCTCCCACGTGCACGGGACCGTTGGCAGCCAGTACCATTCAAACAATGATGGCGACACCCATACAAGGGACAAAAAAACATCATTTTCGCAGCATAGAGACCAATGGCTTTGCTTCGTCCATATTTTTCTACAGTCTATGGTGTGTTTGCGTGTGTGTGTGTGTGTGTGTGCATGCGCGCGCGCGCGCGTTTGTGTGTCTATTTGTGTATCTTACCGAGTCGTAGCCACTCCCAGCGGTCCTCCCAGCTGTCTATCATCTGCTTCCTCTTGTCAGTGAGGTCCAGCAGCTTGTGTTTGATGCTCTCGGAGGCGTAGTGCTTCCTGGACAGCAGGCTCTTCCCCAGCTCGATGCACAGCGAGAAGGACTCGTTACGGGCATCGATCTCAGCCTTGATGCCCTGGTGGTTGTTCATCAGGAGCTCCACGGAAGACACGTCCCTGTACACGCACAGTCACACACACGCACGCAAGCACGCACGCACGCACGCACACACACACACGTATAGCAAAATAAACACACATAAAATATATTTTATCGAGAAATATAGATACAGTACTTCTCTTTACAGCAGTGTGATTAAAGGACAACTTTGATTGTAATTAGAGAAAAGAAAAGATGAGTGTTAAAATGTTTTCATTTACTGCTTTCTATTGATTTCAGTGGGTGGGGGCATGCGTACAAGTGGCTAAATATGTATTTTTAGACACAATAAGCCAGCAATTTCCTCTGTTACTATTTACACCAGCCCCCATAAGTCACATCTGCCCATGAAGGATTGCGGTGCATCTTGGGAATGGGCTTATTGTGTATAAAAAGACATATTTAGCCACTTGCATGCATGGAAATAAAAATCGTTAAAATATAAAAAAAAAAAAAAAAACGATAGAAAGCAGTAAATGAAAACATTTTAACTCATCCAGAGCCCAGGACATTAACGGATTAGGGGGTCCAGAGTGCCCCCTCCCGGCCCCATTAACGGCCATTGTCTTATTTTGAAGGCCAGAAGTCTAGACCGGAAGTACTTCCGGTCTGACGTCATCGGATCCTGCGACGGAACTGATCATTGTTTACGTGGTGCCATGCTGGATTGCATAGGAGCGTTTATACATGTGTTTTATAAGCGAGCATCTGCCTCCATCTTCGCTTCTAAAGTGTTGTTTTGAGATAATGGACATTAAAGATGAGATCGGCCGTCCACCTCAATGTTATGGGATGACTATTGTGTGCTCGTGGAGCCGTGATGATGACAAATCAGCGCGGATTTCGTCTCCGGAGCGTCGGCCATTGTACTAGGTATTTTTACTCGCCGTTACAGTAATATATTACTTTTCGCGCGACATCACGCATTCGGCACTATACGTACTCTAGTACTTATCGCGTGACATCACGCGAAAGGCACTAGATGAGTTAACACTCATCTTAATAATAATAAGAAAAGTTGTCATGTAATAGTTTTTTGTCTGTCTGTATCTACTACTATACTCTATATCCCAGGAAGATGGCTGTGTTGACTCTGAACTTGATAAAAGACAGTGGAGCAAAACCAGCAATAGATTGTATTGCTGATATTCTAATATTTTGAGATATGGATTCTTTGATAAACACAGCCATCTACCCAGGGATTTTAGAGCTTCCGTAGGTTGACAAGCTTTATGGAGATGATGATTTCCTTTAGCCAGAAGCACTAGGCACCATGCCCACACAGCCAGAAGTACTAGTAACTGGTGTACTGACCATGGTATTAAACTACTAGTAACTGGTGTACTGACCATGGTATTAAACTACTAGTAACTGGTGTACTGACCATGGTATTAAACTACTAGTAACTGGTGTACTGACCATGGTATTAAACTACTAGTAACTGGTGTACTGACCATGGTATTAAACTACTAGTAACTGGTGTACTGACTGGCCTGACCTGAACCCCACAGAGAATCTGTGTTGTGTTGTCAAGAGGAAGATGAGAGACACCAGACTCAACCACACGGATGAGCTTAACTCATTTAATGCCACCCTTTCACCACTAGAGGGGGCCAAGTGTGCCACAGACAATCCCATAGAGATATGCTGGTATATGCAGAAGCCCTGCAGCCATGACTTGCCTAAACACTTTCCTTTGTGCATGTACAGGAAGAGGATGAAGTTAGCTTGAAGTTAGCTATTGGCTACCAAGCATTTTAAAAGCCTTATTTTCGTCAACTTAGCCATGATTAAACCTTGCACACCTCATGCATGGGAAAAAAACAGAGAAGAATGAGCTCTAAAAAATCCAATGCAATCCTGGATTGCATTGTTGTGGGTTTGTGCAGTTTGTTCACAGCTTTCAAACAAAAAAATCCGATTGGAAATCCGTTCAGGCATTCTTGAGATAATAGCCATTATGTTTTACACTGTTGTGAGCTTGGAGGTCTGCTACCTGAGTTGTATGGGGGTTGTATGGGGGTTAAACATGCAAAATCGCGATTGAAATCATGTTCACTAGTTTTGATGGGGTCCAAAAAAAAAAAAAATCAAAAAAAAAAATTCAAAAAAAAATCTTTTTTTTTTTTTTTTTTTTTTTTTTGAATCACGAGTATACACGTGATTGGCACTGTGGGATGCGCTAATATATCACGTGTATACTCGTGATTGGCACAGAATGAGTTAAAGGAGTAGTTCACCCCCAAAATGACCTATGTTCTATTTATTGCTCATGCCATGAAGACTTGAGTTCAATAATATTTTTAGTTTATAGTTGCATTCCTAAGAAAAAAATGTATTACAATAAATTTACCCCCATTGATTCCAGGAATGCGACAAATACAAAAAATATTATTGAACTTAAAGGTGATACACCATGAAAATTCACTTTTCCTATTTTAAAACCTTTTTTTGGGGTCCCACTAGCACCTTCTATCCTCACAAAGTCCCATTTCAGACCGTTGTGTCTTTCTCTGGTTTTGGGAAGGTGGAGGGGGGGGGGGGGGGGGGGGGGCGCAGTTCGGGCCAAAGGTGGTACTGCAGCTGAAAATGCTCTGAGAGCCATTCAAAAACGAGAGGCTCTCTATTCAGGAGTGGTAATTTAGCCTCAAACCTTTTGAAAAACGTTTTTGGGACATAAACAATATGACATAAATACTTTTTAAATGCATGGTGTATCACCTTTAAGTCTCCATGGCATGAGTAATCAATAGAAAGAAGATCATTTTGGGGGTGAACTATTCCTTTAAGGCCTCGATCAAAGCAAACCTGGGCTTCCTTAACACCTCAGCAGTACCACAGGCTGACCACCTTCATGCCACGCCATTGATGAAGACATTTGTTCAAAAGTATTCCAGACCAAGTACTGAGTGCATACATTAACATAACCTTTCAGCAGTTTGACATTTCTGTATTATAAATCCTTATTTTGATGTATTCTAATATTTTGAGATTTTCATGAGCTGTATGCCATAAAAATCTACATTTAAACCCCAAAAGGTTTTGAATATTTCACTGCATGCACAAATAATCTAGAATATATTAAAGTTTCAAAAAGTATATTACAGAAGAAAATGAACTTTTACACAATATTCAAATTGTTGGGGATACCTGTAGACTACCTGGGTTTCTCCTGAGCGTTTATTAGGCATATTACAGTACCTACCTAGGTTTCTCCTGAACGTCTATTAGATGTATTACAGTACGTACCTGGGTTTCTCCTGAGCGTCTATTAGGCGTATTACGTACCTGGGTTTCTCTTGAGACTCTATTAGATGTATTACAGTACGTACCTGGGTTTTTCCTGAGACTCTATTAGGCGTATTACGTCCTCCATCCACAGCATGAGGTCTCGCACCAGGCTGAAGAAGCGGAACTTGTCGCTGGTGTCCAGGAGGCGGAGCCTGCGTCCCTCGCAGGCCTCCAATAGGCCGGTCCAGGCCTCCAGCACCTCCGCCTCGCGGCGCTGGATGTCGTCCGCCTTGTCGCCGGCGTACGCAGACTGAAGACGCACCGCGTCCTCCTGGAGCTGACGCACCTGGAAACATCGGTAAAGACTTTGTTAAAACCTTTAAAACATTGTTAAACGTGACAAAACATTATACGCAGACTGACGTAGGCGTCTTCTTGTAGCTGAAGCACCTGGAACATTGTTAAAAATAGGGATGTCCCGATACCACTTTTTTGCTGACCAAGTACAAGTACTAGTACTTAATTTGAGTACTTGCCGATACCAAATACCGATACTACAAGTTAAGTTTGTGTACAAGTGCTTAAATAGTGTGTGGCGCTCCAAAATAAAATGCTTTAAATAATGATGTTGTCATGGCTAGAGTGAGAGAAGGTGAAAACACTGTTCATTAGTTGAACACACACAAAACTGTGTCTTAGGACTTTTGATACGTTGTTGTTACCAACATAATTATGAAACAAAATGGTATCTGGCGCTGCCGTGAACAATATCGGACGAGTACGAGTACAGCAAAATAGGCCGGTACCGGGACGATTACCGATACTGCGAGTACCGATACCACATCCCTAGTAAAAAACATTGTTAAAACGTTAAAAATACTAGTCCTGTGCCTGGGCGCGTGTGCATGTGTGCACAGTATCTGAGGGATTGAATGTAGGAGTCTCAGAAGTAATGTTGGAGTGACGGTTGAGCAGATCTTTATGCCCATATATGGTGTTCCGTGTCCACTGTCCAGGCCAGTCTGTGATGTCAGTACTATGACGTCAGAGTAGCATGCAAACAGACGGTTACCATGGCGGCGAAACTGTGTAGTATCAGTGATGTCAGCATGCAGATGGTCAGACGGACGGACGAACGGACATTCGCTAAATTAATTGTTAGGTAGTTAAACGTAACAAAACATTGTACGTTATACAGAGTTATGTTCCCTGTAGAGATGTGTGTAGGGGTGTTATACGTACTTGTGTTCCCTGTAGAGATGTGTGTAGGGTGTTATACGTACTTGTGTTCCCTGTAGAGATGTGTGTAGGGGTGTTATACGTACTTGTGTGCCCTGTAGAGATGTGTGTAGGGGTGTTATACGTACTTGTGTTCCCTGTAGAAGTGTGTATAGGGGTGTTATACGTACTTGTGTTCCCTGTAGAAGTGTGTATAGGGGTGTTATACGTACTTGTGTTCCCTGTAGAAGTGTGTATAGGGGTGTTATACATACTTGTGTGCCCAGAGCCTGGATGTCGTGCTGGAAGGTGGTGTGCATTCTCTGCAGCGCCTCAACGGTGTTCTGGTCGCGTCCAACCTGGAGGTTTAATAAAACAATAAGAATTGAACTCAACTGGGATCTTCTTGTATTCGTGTTGGTGAATTAAAGATGCACAGTTAATCAGAGTCGATCTTAAAGGAGTAGTTCACCCCCCAAAAATCTATTGATTAGTCACGCCATGGAGACTTGAGTTCAATAATATTTTCAGTTTTTTGTCACATTCCTAAGACAACAATTTGATTTGAGTAAATTTACCCCCATTGATTCCGGATGGGGACCCATTTCGAAATGGGTCCCCATCCGGAATCAATGGGGGTAAATTTATTGTTATCACATTTTTGTCTTAGGAATGCGACAAAAAACAAAAAATATTATTGAACTCTACTCTCCATGGCGTGACTAATCAATAGAAAAAAAGTCATTTTGGGGTGAACTACTCCTTTAACACACACATCAGGGAGCGGTTAGCTCATCTGTGTTTGTTTTTTTTAATAAAAAAATGGCAGCTCTCAGGAGGCTCCTCCCCTCTCAGACCACCTGATGTGTCTTTGTAATGAAATAGTTCAGAGTTTGGTGTTATTCTTTTTACCTCATTTTTTATGAATTTAATATGTAGGACCTCAATGGAAACAAGACTGCAAAGATCCCTTTAGACACAGTGTTTGACTGTACTCGTTACTCGTTACATTTTTGTTCAATAAATCAATCAATGGGAACGTTTGCAGCCATGGTGCTTTTTACGCTGCTCACGTCAGTGTGTGTGTATGTGTGTGTGTGTGTGTGTGTGTGTGTGTGTGTGTGTGTGTGTGTGTGTGTGTGTGTGTGTGTGTTGGTGTGTGTGTGTGTACAGTTACAATGTAAAATCGTGAGGGGGAAAAGAGTCCATGTGTTTGTGGTAGGTCTTGACTGAAGTTTTAAAGTGCAACAATGACCCGGTATCAAAATAATAATAATATTATATAATAGTAACTAGAAATACTGTTCCTATGAAACAGTGTGGGCTCGCTGCTCCCTCATTGGTTAAGTGATGTCACCAAGAACACTGATCCTCATTGGCTGAGGGTCCTGCCTTTGTACTGTCGAGGAGAACTTGACTGATACACTGCCTTTGTAATAGATTACCTCATTTTTTAGGAGAACATGACTGATAGATTACGTCATTTTTTAGGAGAACTTGACTGATAGATTACGTCATCTTTTAGGAGAACTTGATAGATAAATAATGAAGATAACATAGTGTTCTCGCTTTCAGCGAGCCCACAATTAATTAAGAGTTAAGTGATAATTAAACACATTGTTGTACTTTATAATAATTGAGTAATAGTTAAGTAATCGTCACCTCCTCAGGTATCTTGTTGGTTTTGTCCACGATGCGTCCCAGTATAATAATAATAATTAAGTAAGAGTTAAGAGTTAACATCTTTGTACTTTATAATATATAAGTAACAATCACCTCCTCAGGTATCTTGTTGGTCTTGTCCACGATGCGTCCCAGTATAATAATAATAATAATAATAATAATAATAATAGTAACAATCACCTCTTCAGGTATCTTGTTGGTCTTGTCCACGATGCGTCCCAGGATCTCCTTGGCGTCGTGGTAGAACTTGTGCAGCTCGTAGGAGGCGGCCAGGATCTGCGTCCGCGTGTCGATGAGCTCCAGGAGGTCGGCCCACGCCTCGTTAAGGCCGTCCTTCCACTCCGCCACCGTGGCCGCGTCGCCGTGGCCCGCGTTGATGAGTTCATCGGCCAGACGGTTGACCGAGTCCACACGCTCCTGACCGATGGTCCCCGTGTCCCGAGCAAACTCCCGGAACCGCTCCTGTAGCATCTGGAGAATATATATGAATATATGAATATATTAATACATTAATATATTAATATATGAATATATTAACTCCCTGAAACGCTCCTGGAGCATCTGAGGAATATATATAAATATATGAATATATGAATATATTCATATATTAATATATGAATATATTAAAAGGATCCCTGGCTAATACGACAAATATGCCTTAATACATTATAATTGTCCTCTATAACTACAATGTAAAATTAAAAACACCTTAAATATTTTATTTCTTCTAGAAATAGCTAATCTTTCACTCAATAGGGGAAATGCCTGTCGCAAGTTGATGATGTCATAAATGTCATGTGTGATCTATCCCTATGGAATGCATGTGCAAAAAAAACACAAACACATTTGAAATATTGATTTGATGCTCATATTAACCATAGGAAGTATTACGTTTGTTTTTATTTGCACATGCTTGCCATCAATTCCATAGGGATAGATCACACATGACATTTATGACATCATCAACTTGCGACGGGCATTTCTCCTATCGAGTGAAAGATTAGCTATTTCTAGAAGAAATAAAATAATTGAGGTGTTTTAAATTTTACATTGTAGTTATAGAGGACAATTATAATGTATTAATGCATATTTGTCGTATTAGTCAGGGATCCCTTTAACACATCGGACGCCCACGTGGTTTTGACGTCTTAATTTGCTGGTGCCCATGGCAACGCGTCATTTTACCTACCGGCGAGAGTACTGGCGAGAAAAGTAATCCGAGTAAATGTAATCCGAGTATGTCCTGTTTATTTCGCGAAAATCTTTTCTTTCAGTCAGGACCGTTTTTTATCATTTCTAAGCCACAGTGTTTGTGTTACGGCATGTAGAAGAGGCTGCCGTTTTGAGAAAAAAATGAAAAAAGGAAGAGAATCCGGAGAAAACAGCATTTTTGTGCAGCCGCTAAACAGGAAGTCAACGAGACACACAGCACGTCCGGGTGACGTAATTGCGCGCTGCATGTTGGGAAATGGAGTTGTTTCATCACCGCGGTAGCCAAGTGCAGTAGCTACAGTACAGTACTGTACAACGCGTCAAACGCGTCGTGGGCCTCCAGCGACATCAAAGAAATTGACTTGTAGACACCACGTGGGCATCCGATGTGTTAAAACAAAGGTGGGTCACATTTTTCTTCTCCACGCTAAAGTTTACATGTGCGCCCAGCGATCACGGTGCCGTTCGCGCGGACACGCACGCGCGCCGGTAAGTTTAATGGATTTTATATTGGCGTCCAATGTGTTAAGTAAACTTAAAAAAGCTACAACCAACCAAAACATGATTAAGGTCTGGCAGGATGTTCGGAAATATTTGTGCGATATCATCCCCATTTCTCGCTTCAGCCCGATTTGGGGGAATGAGGCATTTGCTCCGGGTAGGGCGGATGGAGGTTTTAAGCTTTGGGCTGGAAAAGGAATCAAACAACTAAAAGATGTTTTTGGCAAAAATAAGACTCTGCTTTCATTTGAAGAACTTATGGCTAAATTATAAATATTCCTAGAACACACCTGTTTAAATTTTTCCAACTCAGGGACTTTATAAAGGTTAAACAAGCACAGTCTCTGACGATTCCTCCTCTGTCGATAATAGAAAGAGCTCTCATTAGGAATCCCTTTGAAAGGGGCATCATATCTGGTTTTATACTCTCCTGGTGGACTTCTCTCCCGAAACATCTGAATCTAGATTTAATGCCTGGAACTCTGATTTACAAGGGGAGCTAACAATGGATGAGTTTAACACAGCCTGTGAGGAGGCTCAGGCACAGACTAGTAATACTCGTTTAAAATTGCTGCAATATAATTGGCTGATGAGGGTGTACATCACGCCAGAAAAAATAAACAAATGTAATTCTAATATCCCAGATACTTGCAACAGATGTAACGATGATAAAGGCACTCTGTTCCATTGTTTGTGGGCATGCCCAAGAATAAAGGAGTTTTGGGAGGAGGTTAGGAAGGAGTTACAACGGATACTACTTATTAACATTGAGCTTGATCCAAAACTCTTCTTATTAGGCCTTTACCCGATCGGCCATAAGATAAAAAACTGCGAGATAACATTTCTGGACCTTGGGTTCCTACAAGCCAAAAGGGTTATCACCCTTTCATGGAAAAAGACAGGGAAACCTAGCATCGCTCCGTGGTTTAAGGAACTATCTTTATGCCTTCCTTTAGAAAGAATTACATACACTCTCAAAAACAAACAAGAGCTATTTGAGAAAATATGGGGAAATTTAATTCAGTATGTCAAGGGAAACGATCTTTCCTATCTGATGGAGGAACCAGGAGTAGGGTAGCTGTGTTTTTTATTTTATTTTCTCTCTACGGTCATTTGTCTGGCCTTGTGGCTTATGAATCGGGATGTTGATGTGATGTGTGTGCTCTTTGTGTCATGATTATTATTATTTTTGTTTTATTTGTTTGTTTTGTCTGAACTTTGCTTTTATTGTATTGTATGTGTTGTTTTGTATGTAAAACCAAAAAAAGAAAATAAACATATTGTTTAAAAAAAAAAGAATCAAACAGCTTCCAAATAAAAAAATCTCCTTGAAAAAAGACATGTTATGTTATGGCCGTGCAGCTTCCTTGTTTACAATGGGAGCAGAGCTATGATTGGGCCTTAGACCGGATACGGAAACCTAGATCCGGTCAAAACAGGAAATACGGCTGGATACAGTTAGGAGGAGGGCCTAAAGAGTCTGAATCAGCTATAAACAGCGATCATACTTTTAATTATTTCATAATGATTAAAGCTAATTAAATTTCCGGGATCTACGGGCATGGCAGAGTGGTACAGCGGGAAATCTCCGGTTTCAACAGGGATAGCAGGACATGAGTTATTGAGTCAAGGTTCATAATAGACCCTATTCACAGCCCGTCCACGCATGCGCACTCAGCAAATTTCTCAGCAACTTCCTGGTGCTGACGTCAGCTTTGGAGGGTAAAATAACCGAAAATAACATAGAAATAGCTGGACTTAAAGCCAACAAATCATTATTTCGAATGGTAAAGTAAATTATGCCTTTTACTATTTTGTGTTCTTGATCATGCTAGCCGTATTTTATACTGTACTTTTCGGAAATTGATTAAATTTGCGATTTCTGTGTTAACTCTATGGGATATTAGTTTTTCCCCTGCTACCGTGACGTCAGCGCCAGGAAGTTGCGTAACGTGAATTCGGTCAATACCATGTCACCACCGGATTACGCCCCTTAATTTACATATGAACACTCCCCCTTGCGCTAAATATGCTGGCGACGATAAAACTTTAACTGATTGCGTTCAGCACACCTTTCATAATACAAATTACGAATACGATGGTGCCGTTATGACCTTATTAACGAATACGAACTCGCCCTCAATGAGTACTCACGGTAACGTGCTCGTAGTCCTGGCCCAGCTCATGTGACCCCGCTACGACCTCTCTCTCTGCGATCCACTGCTCCAGGTCATCTACTTCCCTGTTCAACAGGAAGAGGCGGAGCCTCTCGTCCAGCTTGCCCCGCCTCTCCTCTGTCAGGTCCTTTAACCCCGCGTAGAGCTTGTCCACCTGAGACTGACGCATGCCCATACGCTCACTGACACACGCATGCACACACACGCACACGCGCACACGCACACACACACGCACGTACACACACACACACACACAAATGTTTAGATTGCAACACATATACAGTACCGAGTATCATAGATGTACAGTAGCAGTAAGACTCCTTAATCGGGAGATAAGCGACCGTCAGGTCGCATAATGTTGTCTGCAAAAAGCAACCTCATGGTGGCGCTAGAAGCAACCTCATGGTGGCGCTAGAAGAGGGGCATGTGAGAAATCAGGGGCGGAGGTTGTGGTTTGACAGCCAAGGAGTGTGTGTGTGCAAAGTTTGGCATGGATAGGGGCAACGGTGCGTGAGGTAAGAGTAGGGCCAAAAGTGTAACGTGACGTGACGTGAAGTGACGTGACAGACGGACTGACTGACTGACTGAGGGACTGACGGACAGCCGGTGGAGGTTTTGGTAGTAACAACGACCTGGCGGTCACGATGAACTCTTTTACTGCTTTGAACGATCGCACTCAACCGATTATTCAAGTAGCACAGGACCATGAACGAGCGCTCCTTCGTTCTTTTCCCTGTCTGATCAGATGCAGGGGGGTCGCGGGTCTCTGCAGCAGCGGCAGCTCAAGTTACGCTAGTCTCAAATCTTGACCACACATAAACCAGTAAGACTCCCTAATCGGGAGATAAGCGACCGTCAGGTCGCAGCGTGATTTTAGGGCAAAATGTGTAGGAGCAGTGTCCAAAAATGTGGTTCAAAAATCGGCCTGATGGTGGCGCTATATGGGACAGATCCATGTTGATGACATGAGTGTAGACATAGTGTGTACCGATTTGTGTGATTTTAGGGCAAAATCTGTAGGAGCAGTGTCCAAAAATGTGTTTTGCAAGAATCGGCCTCATGGTGGCGCTAGAAGACATCCATGTGAGAAATGAGGGGTGGGGTCTCCGAGTTGCCTTGGCGGACGAATAGGTACCGGCCCCGGCTCTCCCGGACGCTCCTAGCCCGAGTTACGGCATTTTATGTGAGCTGCAGTGGAGGGCGTCCTCCACTGGGGGCGCCACCACTTTTGCATCCGTTCTGGAGCACCAGGAGTCCCCAGGGACTTCCCCGGGAATTCCCCGTGAGCAGCCCCGTTGGGGTGCTCATTTGGTCATTTTTGCACATTTGGTAATTTTTTACATCTGGGGGTCCCCCAGGGACCTGGGGGTCCCTGGAGCTCCGGGGGTCCTTGGAGGTTGTAGTTTGGCAGGCAAGGAGTGTGTGTGCAAAATTTGGCATGCATCGGGGCAACGGTTGCGGAGATATGAGCAGGGCAATAGTGTGACGTGTGAGGTGTGACAGACAGACGGACTGACTGACTGACTGACTGACTCACAGTTTGTGGAGGTTTTGATAGTAAGTGCGACCTGACGGTCGCAACAATAATGGCTCCCGATTGGATCTTCCGTTCCAGAGATAATGGCCAAAACATCTCAAAAGCGGCCATTAAAATCACATATTTTTGCAGATTTATTTATTTTTTCAGTGGCTTTGCCCGACTAATTAGTATAGCCAAAACGACATTGTAGGCCTAATGCAAATGAAATGAAAGAGAGATGTAGCCTACTGTAGCTCTACTTAACAACTGCATCATTAGCCATTTGGTAGATAAACAGTCTGGGTTATCTATTTTAACTAGATTGTTTGATTTGATTTGATTTTCCTTAGCCATAAGAACTATAGTATCGATTATATATCGATCTATCCATTCGTGTTGAATGTGGGCCAAGTCATAAACAACATTGTGAAGCAATTGAAAGAGAGATGTGCTCAGCTATCGTTAACGTTATCCCATTTGATAGCAGGCAGACAACAACCCAGACAAATAGCAGACAAATGTACATTAGTTTGTTTTAGTGTTTGTGTGGAATATGCTAATTGCACAGAAGTATTAAAAAGAGAGAAGATTTAGCAAATTACTTGACAGAATATAAATGGAATTCCAAGCCATAAAATAATGCACATAGCACTAGTCTTACTTGATGTGGAAATAAAGCAAATAAAAGAGGATCATCTGACATCGCACTCTGACTTCACTGTGATGTCACACTAACAGAATCCCTTTTATGACCATGCATGGAGTTCCCTGTCACCAATATATCTCCCTGTTAGAGAGATCCCTGTGATGCCAGGGGGAACGATCCCTTTTATGCCCATGTATGGAGATATGGAGATCCCTGTGATGCCAGGAGAACACATCCCTTGTATGCCCATATATGGAGATATGGAGATCCCTGTGATGCCAGGAGAACACATCCCTTGTATGCCCATATATGGAGGTCCCTGATGTCCACATCATCACCCTGAGGCGTCTTACTAGTATTAAACCTGTCAGGGTGTATATTGTACCTATAAGGGTCTATAGGGTATAATATTGTACCTGTCAGGGTGTATATTATATCTATAAGGGTCTATAGGGTATAATATTGTACCTGTCAGGGTGTATATTGTACCTATAAGGGTCTATAGGGTATAATATTGTACCTGTCAGGGTGTATATTATATCTATAAGGGTCTATAGGGTATAATATTGTACCTGTCAGGGTGTATATTATATCTATAAGGGTCTATAGGGTATAATATTGTACCTGTCAGGGTGTATATTATATCTATAAGGGTCTATAGGGTATAATATTGTACCTGTCAGGGTGTATATTATATCTATAAGGGTATAATATTGTACCTGTCAGGGTGATCCTGTGCAGTCAGTCCTCGGCTGGTCTTGGAGAGTTGATGGACAGTTTCTGCATAATCCTCCACAGACTGTTCAACGATCTGGTGTTTCTTTAGCATGGACACCGCACTCTGCTCATCCTGCACACACACACACACACACACACACACACACACACACACACACACACACACACACACACACACACACACACACAGACACACAGACACACACACACACACACACACACACACACACACACACACACACACACACACACACACACACACAACATTAATGATTTAACGATGATATGGAATTCCAGTCTAGATTAAACATATTTTTCACATGACATCTGTCTGGTGGAAACATCCCCTTGAAGATCCGCTTCTTCTGTTATGTTTGTGTGGCATTGAAGAAGGACAAAGTAGGGCTTTTGTCTAAGCTACAATATTTCATCATAGTTCAGATTAAATACGTTCGATACAGTGTAACGAAATCAAATGTCGTATCGCGATCTCACCCTATTTCATCGTGTCACTCCCGCACATGTGCAGATTACATGCAGATTACAGATTACATGTAACAGATTACATGCATATTACATGTATCAGATTACCTTGGCCTTCTCTTCAGACATCATGTAGAGTTCTTGTTCGCTCATCCAGGCTTCAGCCTCCGCAACGTCAAAGTAGTACAGCTGGGCGTTGTGCGCCTCCTACAGGGTGGACAGGGTCATTACAGTTAGAGCAGTACTGCTGCCTCCTACAGACAGAACAGGGTTATTACAGTTAACTAAAACAATACAAAATAACCAAACTAGGATAAACGTTTCTTTCCTTCAGATTAGGAGAATTCGATTTAGGAGAGGCTTTACGAAAAAAAGAACAATAACTTGCTGAAGCTGTATTGTGTGTTTTACAAAACTAAAATCAAAGAGAAAATATATATTCTGTGTTTTAGATTTGGTCAAAACTAAATAAATCTTCAAAAAGGCCAATTGCCAACATTAATATGTGGTCGGACATTGCAGATAAGCTTAAGGCTATGATTCAAGAAATCACTATATAGTGGTAACAGCCTAGCACAGGCATGCACTATTGTACATTCCGTGTTGGTCCGGGGAAAGGGGGTGGGTGGGTTTTCTTTTCCTTTTCTTGTTTTGCTATTGTTTGTGTTTGTCTGTTAATTGCATTTTTCTTTTGATTAATGTTTTACTTTTTCTTGTTCTATTCATATGTATGTCTCTAATTTTATGTTATGGAAAATAAAAATAATTGATAACAAAAAAAAAAAAAAAAGGCCAATTGCCAAGGCCAGTGTGGAGATATAATCCCTCCAGCTGGTCTTTGGTCTGCCACGGGGTCTCCTCCCAGTGGGACGTGCATCGAGGACCTTCCTAGGAAGGCGCTCGGGGGGCATCCGTACTAGATGCCCGAACCACCTAAGCTGACTCCTTTCCAAGTGTAGGAGCAGCGGTTCTACTCCAAGTCTCTCTCGGGTGACTGAACTTCTCACCCTATCTCTAAGGGAGATACCAGTCACCCGTCTGAGAAAACTCATTTTGGACGCTTGTATCCGTGACCTTATACTTTGGCCCACACTTCATGACCATAGGTGAGAGTAGGAACGGAGACTGCTCGGTAGAAAGACAGCTTTGCCTTCGAACTAAACTGAAAATGTAAAACAAAACAAAAATTCAAAACGAAATGAAAAATAATAAAAATCCAAATCTCCACAGACCTGCAGTCGAGCGTTCCTCCTCTCCACCTCCTCTCGTAGCTCCTCCCACAGGCCGCTCAGCTTAGCCAATCGCAGGCAGACCACCTCCCCATGTGACTCCTCCTCCTTCAGCAGAGCTCTGCTCCGCTCCATGATGTCATCGATGCGAGGCTGGTGGCCCTGGAGCTCCCTCTGCAGGCTCTGAGGAGAACAACACCTAACATGTAACATCTGTGTGTGTGTGTGTGTGTGTGTGTGTGTGTGTGTGTGTGTGTGTGTGTGTGTGTGTGTGTGTGCGTGTGTGTGTGTGTGTGTGTGTGACGACTATAATACAAAAAAGAAAATGTTTTAACCAGGGGAATCATTTTGCAGGAGCACAGCACCAGAGGTATCGATTGTGTATTCCGGTCGCCTGTAGAAAATGGTATTGCTCCCAGGCTAGTATCCACCTGTTTCCGAGAGAATTTACTGTAGCATTATTTGCGGGACACTTCCGGTTAACAGCAGACATACAAGCTCACGTCGCGTCGCAGATGCAACCGTTGTGAACTTGTAGATCACTCTCGGCTGCGGCGCCGGAAGCTGCCTGCACATTCTGAGCAATGCATGATGGGATGTTGGAAAGTTGTGGATAAAGGCCCTTTTCCACCGGCAGCGATAACGATAGCCATAAAATATCACAGCGATAATTATGCCTTCACATTGATGTCCGATAAAGTTATCGGACATCAATGTGAAGAGGCGCTAATTAACAGCCGCTCGCTCAGAGCGCACCTCGAGCTGTTTGTCAGAGACCCAGTTTCATATCACTGTGATCTTAACCACATCGTTGTTGATCCTAACGATGTAGTTGTCGGCTATCGTTGTCTTTATCGGTGTTTGGTGGATGCTGCCGATCCACTTCAATTGAAAACCCACTTTTTTAAATCGTTATCGTCATCGTTATCGCTGCCGGTGGAAAAGAGCCTTAAGGATGGTTGAAATGGTATAACTCCACTAAAGTTGAGTTAGGCAGTTCAGCGGATGGATTTGATAACCCGACTTTAGTGGTTTTAGGCAGTGGTAGTGATCTCAGGCCAGATCAGGAGGCAGAGAGGCTCCTTATAGTCAATAAACAACAGGCCACCTTGACCAGGAATCAACAATTTGTCAAACTTAACCCTCACATAAAAGCACAGTGTAACCTAGCTCTGGTCCAGAGCGTTAGCCAGGTCTCTCTAACGCAGGGTTTCACAAAGGGTGCCATGATGCCAGTCCAGGGTGCCTCAAAATAATTTGATAATATTTGGAAGTCATCAATATCACTTCACTATGCTTAGTAAAACAGACCTAATTTGCCTGTACTTGATTAGTTCTTTTTCCATCTACGACAACTCTCTTCACCAAAAATAGCAGACCTACAAGCTCACAACGTGTCACAACGTGAAACTCCCAGAATAGGGATGCAGGGGTTCAGATGGTTAAATGTCAAGTTATTTTCAGTCAGTTCTGAATCTTCTGATGGAAGCTGAACATTTCTCTGTGACACATAGCGTACCGTATCTCAGGGGGAAAGATGTGCATACTGTATTTACGTAGCGTAATGATGATGTAAGATTGTAAAAATGAACAGTGTAAATCAGGGGGGCCATGAAAAGGTTCAGGGGTGACCTGAGTCAAAAAAGTTCAAAAACCCCTTCTCTTTCTTTTTTTTTTTTTTTTTTTTACTTTTTATCCCACGATTTCGTAACCCATTTTCACCCAGTGCCAATATGTAATCCTGGGCTCTGCTCTCCCTCTGCCACGCCTGGGGAGACAACGGACTGACCTCATGCTTCCTTCAATGCATGAGGAGTCCATGTTGTTTCTTTTCACCTGACAGGGTGGATTTCCCCGGGATGGACGCAGCGCGTGGAACGAACACGTTATTCCAACCAGTTCCTTTCCCCTCCATCAGGCGCCTCGGCTGGCCAGGGGGAGGCATTATTGAGACCAGGATTACTGCATGCTTTTGTGAGGGTACCTACCCTAGGAGACACGGGGAGAACATGCAAACTCCACACAGAAAGGCCCTATCGCCAACCCCACCTAGGGTGTGGGCGCTGATGACGTGGAGGGAAGAACACGCCCCCAGCACCCACAGTGTCCCCCGGTGGGAATCGAACCCAGGACCTTCTAGCTGTGAGGTGATGCGCTAACCACTGCGCCACCGTGCCCCCTGAAAAGCCCTTCTCTAACGCTCAGTGTGTGTCCAGCAGGGGTCAGTGTTCAGTACCTGGTTCTTTTTAATGAGCAGCTGCACCGTCTGCAGGTTGTTGCCGTGGTCCGTTGACATGGCAACCGGGATCCTCTCCTCCACCCAGAGCTACACACACACACACACACACACACACACACACACACACACACACACACACACACACACACACACACACACACACACACACACACACACACACACACACACACACACACACACACACACACACACACACACACACACACAAAAATATTTCCATCAACAAGATTGTTGTCCAAAACAGCTTTTAGATATTCTATTGGTTGAGTATTAGTCTTTAGACTCTAAAGACTAATACTCAACCAATAGAATATCTAAAACTTACATTTAAGCCTAACTAATACATACTCTAAAGTTTAGAGTATGTATTAGTTAGGCTTAAATTAGCTTTGTCTTTTTTTTCTTTTTCTTTTTCTTTTTTTTTTCGGCAGTTGGATATCGTAATGTTGCATCTTATGTTTTTACGTATATGTGGGACTAAAGATGAACATTTGCTTCTAGGATTATTATTAAGTATTGTTACGTTGCTTTAACTAATTTAAAAAGATTAAGATACCTGTACAAGCTCACAGCTTATAGATCTGCTATTTTTGAAAAATCTTGAAAATGTGTGCTATAAATGTCTTCAAAATCCTTCTAAGGTCTTGTGAAAAACGCATGTTTCTGTCAGTGGATCTCAGACTTTTTAATGTCAAGGACCCTCTAGAATTATTATGTATTTGACCGCCGACCCCCGTCTCGAAATGTTATGTATCAGCAACCGTCCCGGAAGCAAATATTTGAGTTTCAAATTTTCGCTTTAAAAATACATATATTCAAAGATTTGCACACATTTTCATGACTTTTCAAAAAAAATAGCAGATCTACAGCTCAAGTAATCATGCGTAATAATACGCTCCAACTAAAGCCAAGTTAAGGTAGTTTTCCTCCTTACTATCTCGTCCTCCACGTCTCTGTTGAACTGGTGCACCTCCCTGGAGGCCACCAGGAAGTTCTTGCGGTGACGGAGCGGCTCCAGCAGGGCGGAGAACTTCTGCTCCACCAGGCGTCTGCGTCCGTCCACCTCCTCCACGTCACGGCCCTCCTGGCCCAGAGCGATGGCCTGAGACTGGAGCTCCACCACCTCCTTCTGACGCACGTCCACCTGCACCTCCAACATCTAGAAGATAATAATATATTAATGTTAGAGCTCCACCACCTCCTTCTGTCTGACGTCCACCTGGACCTCCAACATCTAGAAGATAATAATAATACGTTAATGTTAATGTTAGAGCTCCACCACCTCCTTCTGTCTGACGTCTACCTGGACCTCCAACATCTAGAAGATAATACATGATGTTAATGTTAATGTTGGAGCTCCACCACCTCCTTCTGACGCACGTACCCCTGCATCTCCAACATCTAGAAGATAATAATAATATGTTAATGTTAGAGCTCCACCACCTTCTTCTGACGCACGTCCACCTGGACCTCCAACATCTAGAAGATAATAATAATATGTTAATGTTTAGAGGTCCTCTACATCTCCTGGCCCAGAGCGATGGCCTGGGACTGGAGCTCCACCACCTCCTTCTGTCTGACGTCCACCTGGACCTCCAGCATCTAGAATAATATGAAAGGGATAAGGTTTGCCTCCGCTCTGCATCAGTACCTTATCAGCCTGAAGGGATGTTATCACTGGATAATGACTGCTGAGGCAGACGTTATCCTGCTTATTACACGGCTAACTAAAAACAAAACAAAGTATATCCTTGCTTACAGTACTGAAAGTATTCCACAAGTGTTGTGCTGGGCGCCCCCCCCCCCCCCCCCCCAGCGCAACACGAACACGTCGCCTTGGAAAACAAGGAAGTGTTCGTCAAATGGAATCGATTTTCTGTTACTACGTCATCCATTTCTCGCTTCAAATATGTTTAAAAACATTCTTGAGAGCAAGGTTTAGCTGTGTGTTTGTTTACATGGCTGACATGTTGGATACGGCATAACATCCACGCAGTGCAGCCTGAGTGCAGCAGGTGTTCTGAGCCTTTGATTAGGCAGTGGTCTGTTATAGAGCGGAGCGGTCTGCTATCCAGAAATAACACACAGCTGATTTCAGCGATTGACCAATCAGAATCAAGCATTCAACCAAGCTGTGTAAAACAATAATATAAAACACTATGTTAATGTTAGAGCTCCACTACTTCCTTCTGTCTCCCCTCCACCTCCAACATCTATAATAATACAGGCTTATTATGAAAAGGCTAACATGTCATTTAGATAGCATTTTTGAGCGGTGCTAACCGCTCCTGTAGACCGCTTTTTTACCAAAACTATGATGTCACAAATGATGATGACATGAGTTCGCTAGATCAATGAAACACTTCGATTCTGTTGATCTGTCCATGATGTCATAGTCACAGAGGCACCCGATTGGTTAACCCTGATTTAGAACGCGTTTAGGCCGCGTAAAATACGTCATAACGCGTTTAGGCCGCGTAAAATACGCCATAACGCGTTTAGGCCGCGTAAAATACGTCATAAAAAATTATTGAGCGGTGCTAACCTTGAATTTCAAAAGTGTATTAGATGAATATCACTTATAAGCGATAAAATAACCACACTTTTAGACAGACTGTGGAAAATCTTACAGGTTATAAATGATAGGCAGCAAATACAAGTTTAAAATACAAATGAACAGACTTTGAAAAACTAAAATATTCATCTTCTGGCCTCTTCTCGCCTCTCTGGAGGCCTCTCTGGAGGTCAATAAGGTCACTTATCATTACACTATGACACTCTTACAAGCTACAATCCGTAGCTTGGTCAACTAACTGATGAGAAATGACAATAAAGACTATCTGAGCAGACCTCTAGACTGACATCATACACAACAAAAACAATATTGCCATGCATGCCTATCAACACTGATTCGCGCAGGAATTAGTTTGCACCGCAACCGTTTTGAAGTTCAAAGGGAGCAATTAAGAGCTCTGGGCAGCTCCCCCTGACAAAAACATCCCTCCAAGGGATGAATGTCAACATAAACAGTACAATGTCAACATAAACAGTGGAACAAAACCAAAATACAGCCAGGGGGATGTGTCTTTCTGCAAGGAAACACTCCAGCACAACAATACAGTGGCTGATAGAGGGAGATGACTGCACAAATATTTAGATGCACATAAATAAAAAATAGGCTTAAAGTCACCTAGATTCCCTTTAAATAATAAATGTGTACCTGTTGTTTCTTCAGCAGGATGTTGACAGAGGTCAGGTCTTTCCCGTAGTCGTCGGAGGTCAGCTGACCCTCCAGGCCGAGCAGCCATTGGTCCAGGTCAGCGCAGCTCTGCGTGAACAGCTCGGCCTTGTTGGCGTCGAACAGACACTGAGCCTTGGTCTGAGTGGTGGCCTCTAGCTCCTCCCACATGGCCTGGAGGGCGGAGAGCTTATCCTTGACCACGCCCTCCGTGTCGGGTTTCTCTGACACCAGCAGCGTGCCGTCCTGGACAGGAGACAGGAAGCAGGAAGTGGTCATGACAGAGGACACAGGAAACATAGTCTCGCGTAGCCAGACAACTATTCCACAATCTCTGAATGCTATATAGAGTCTGGAACAGCAGCTCCCGAACGGCGAGTAATGGAAACGGACATTACCGTTCAAGAAAATATATTTTAAAATGTAATTTCTGCTAAGCAGCAAGCTAAACATGCTTATATGATTTTTATTTATATAATGATAAATGTGTGCGATGTGAGACTGAAACGGAAGTTACGAGGGGGCTTCACTTCCGCTTCATCTCGCACTCATCGTTTCTATTTCCCTTTACCAGACTGTATGCCGGGAGCATTTGACCAAATCGCGGAGGCAACAGTCTGGCCACGCGAGACTACAGGAAACAGGAAGTCGTCATGACTAGGGATGGAGCTCGTTCATTTGTATTGATTATAATGAGCACCTTATCGCTTCTGCTTATTGAGCCAGGCTTTTATCCAGACCACTAATCTTTTTAACTATTTTGTGGAAAGACGTGAGATGACAACATTCTGAACAGAACTGGTATATTTTATTGGCCAGCTGTTGTGACTGAGTTTGTGGCTGACCAGCATCTATCTATCTATGAAGATGATAAGTGACAAAACTAGAAATACTGTTCCTACGAAACAGTGTGGGCTCGCTCGTATATATATATATATATATATATATATATATATATATATATATATATATATTCTGCATCGTGCTAACTGTGAAGCTCAACCAATACTCAGGCTAACACCTCGATTGCACCTCATTGGCTAAGGGCCCTGCCTTTGTACTGTCTGCGACGGAACTCACTCGACGGACCTCTGTAAATGATGAAGATAACATAGTGTTCCCGCCTTTCAAGCCCACAATAACAAATACTGTCGTTAAATATCATTAAAACAATCGTTCATTAGTGTGCAATAAGTGTTAAATGGCTTTATAGTACAGTGATAATGTCTTGATCGCTTCTTGTCTTGATCATTTAAAGATGATGTCATGGGCCGCTGTGCTCAATGCTCACTTGCCCGAAAAGTAAAACAAATGTTAAAAAAAGCTAAAAATGTAATTACCAGTCAATTTAACAATATTCTTTTTACTTTCTGGGGCTGTGCAATACAAAATGCCACATACCTACATAGCTATGGATAATGACAATGGGTTCAAACTTATTATTTCATATGTTTTTCATGTAGCAACAGTGAAAACCGCACACTATAGGTAAACAGTGCTCTTATTATACATTCCGCAGACCAGAAGCCAGGTTCAGGTGTTAAAGACAGATATCTGGTGTTGTGTCTATTACAGATGGTTGCGTCCCCTCTAGAATGAGCACTTGCCCCGGTCGGGCAACCTGAAAGCCAACTCCACCCTCCCTGCCAGGGGCAGGTGGGCAGCCCTTAGGCCCCGTTTACACTGGCATCCAAATCCAGCCTGAATCAGATCTGTGCCACATCCAGATTGCAATCTGATTGGTTTAAACTTTAAATGGTCCCACACACATGGAACAAATAGGATTCCAATCTGGATGTTACACAGGTCTGATTCAGGCTGGATTTGGCTGCATGTGTAAATGGGGCCTAAGCGTCAGCTTAGGGGGGGACTGGGCATCTGGCATACCGGGCATATGCCCGGTGGGCCCACTATACTACATTTTTTATTTTTTATCTAACCCTTTTAACCTTTTTTGTCACCATTTTATGATAGTTAGTGCCACTAAGTGCAGAGGGCCAATCCTTCAGTAGGACCCGCCCACAGAGCAGAGAGACATCACATGATTGGCCCACTGACTTGTCTGTCATCTGAATAATAGCTTATTACCCCAACCACAGGCTACTGTGGCCCAGGAGTCCCACCCAAACACGACGCACTGCTGCCTCGACACGTTGTGGGCGTCGAGGCACCTTCTCCATCTCATCCATCCATAAGGTCTGGTGTGTTTCATACCTTCTCCATCTCATCCATCCATAAGGTCTGGTGTGTTTCATACCTTCTCCATCTCATCCATCCATAAGGTCTGGTGTGTTTCATACCTTCTCTATCTGTCCATCCATAAGGTCTGGTGTGTTTCATACCTTCTCTATCTCATCCATCCATAAGGTCTGGTGTTTATCATTACCTTCTCTATCTGTCCATCCATAAGGCATGGTGTTTCATGGTGTTTCTCATACCTTCTCTATCATGTCCATCCATAAGGTCTGGTGTGTTTCATACCTCCTCTATCTCATCCATAAGGCATGGTGTCTCATGGTGTGTCATGGTGTTTCATGGTGTTTCTCATACCTTCTCTATCTCGTCATGGTGTTTCATGGTGTGTTTCATACCGTCTCTATCTCATCCACCCATAAGGTCTGGTGTTTCATGGTGTTTCATACCTCCTCTATTTCATCCATAAGGCCTGGTGTCTCATGGTGTCTCATGATTCATGGTGTTTCATGGTGTGTTTCATACCTTCTCTATCTTGTCCATCCACTCCTTGTTGCTCTGCAGCTCAGCCATGAAGGCCTGGTGTTTAAGCCACTTGCTGTGCAGGTTCCTGGCCTCGTCGTAGGAAAGGTCCTGAGCGCTCAGCATCTTCTCACTGATCCATAGAGATAACTGGAGAAATACACTAACATATTATATATGACATGTATCTGGTCCATGAGTTAACTGTAGAAATACAGTAACATATCATATACAACAGGTCATCTTCTCACTGATCCAACAATGATAACTGGAGAAATACAGTAAAATATTATAGAAGTATAATATGATATACTTAAGAGGTCAGCAACCTTTTTGAAATTAGGTGCCATGTTTATTTATTTGTTTTTCTTTCTAGATAGTCAGTGTGCCATGTCACTGTCAACATACATTTTAATGACATACCATCAAAGATTCAGACATATTGTGATTGTCAGGACATTGTTATGACGATCATTAGACTCAGATCAATAACCCACCTATCTCCGTAATTAGCCTGTAGCTATGCCCCTCCCAAAAAGCTGTTGTCCAATTCTAGCTTAGAATAACTTCCTTTATTCTATCATTTTAATGAATGTAGAATTATGCTCAGGATGTGATTTGCTGCAAATTAGGTGACTTAATTTATTTGAAACTATATTTGATTTTAAAATAAACCATCACTCTTCTGCCAGTGTGCCAGTGATCACCCTCCCCTGTGCCAATGTTGGCACCGTGCCTAACGTTGCCTAGCCCTGATCTACTGTAACATAATGTACAACAGGTCATCTCCTCATTGATCCATGGAGACCACTGGGAAATATTACAATGAAATAAAACATAATATTATATACACAGCACTATAACGAGTCCTAAGCTGTCAACATCTTCACAACATGTCCACACGAGACACAGGTGTGTGTGTGTGTGTGTGTGTGTGTGTGTGTGTGTGTGTGTGTGTGTGTGCATGTGTGTGTGTGTGTGTGTGTGCATGCATGCGTGCGTGCGTACCTCTTGTGAGTCCTGCAGGAACCTCTGCAGATCTCTGTTGTCTTTCAGTTTCATCAGCAGCTCAACAGCGCCCTCTCTGTTCTTCTTGTGTCTGGAATGACATCATCACACATCACTGTGACATCATCATTACATCATCAACTTCTCTGTTCTTCTAGTGAAACATTATGACCTCATTGATCCTCTTTGCTGAACTCACTGATGCTCTGACAGAAATAGCAGAATCCAATCATGCAAAAACAGGCGTGGAAGCAAAGACGTGGAAGGAACACGTTATGCCAACCAGTTCCTTTCACCTCCAGCAGGCGCCCTGGATGACCAGGGGGAGGCAGTATAGAGACCAGGATTACACTGGCTGTAGCACTTTCCCTAGCCTCGATGACACTGTAGTCTTATGCAGAGGCTAAAGTGTAATTAGAGCCAAAACCAGAATGAATACCAACAGAACGGTATTGCAGGCCATTTTGGCAAATTTCTTTGGGGGGGCACTACCACACGTTTAGCTGTGGTGCTCATGGCCAATGCAACCCTTATACCTAGTTGTAAAGGTGACTAATCAACGATAACAATGATATCAAATACAATACCAATTGGTATTATCAAAGGGGAGATATAATGGACCGAAGTTACGAAACTGTTTGTTTATCTATCTCACCTGTCATCGATAGAAACAGCTCTATTTCACCTGCCATCAATAGAATCATCTCTATCTCTATCTCAACTGTCACCAATAGAAACATTTCTATCTCTATCTCACCTGTCGTCGATAGAACACGTTCTCTCCAGGATGCGCTCAGCGTTGATGTTTCCGTCGCTGGCCAGCCTCCTGCCAGCCTCCACCACTCCGTTGATCTTGTCCTCGTTGGCGTCCATGGTGGTCATGAAGTCCTCCTGCTTCTTGATGGAGGCCTCGGCTGCTTCCAGGGTGGAGGGAAGCTCTGTGTGGGCCAGGGTGTACTCCTGATGGAGGGGAGACAGTAAGTTAACTCTGTGTGGGCCAGGGTGTACTCCTGATGGAGGGGAGACAGTAAGTTAACTGATTGATTGATTGATTGAAGGCTTTATTAGAAGTTTGCATAGGAAAATGTACAGATTCATGACGGTACAGTTCACTGGTACAAGGTCTACTAAAAGGAGATCCATGAAAAGACTAAGCTTATTTCAACAGGAAACCATTTAAGTATCTCATATAACATTGAATGACAGACAAATAGAACACAGTACTATGCAGTAGATATGTAAAGAACAGGGGGAAAAAAAAGAAAAGAAAACAGTAAATCTAAACAAACAGTAAGTATATACAAGGAATATACAGTAAATCTAAACAGACAGTAAGTATATACAAGGAATATACAAGTATACAAGTATATACAAGGAAGGGGCAGGGAGGGTAGGGTTGGGCTAGGTTTTTTCCAGTTGCGAACGGCTGCTGCCTGTAAGTGGTTTTTCAGGGCAATTTTAAAGGATGCTAGTGATCCACACTCCTTTATGGCCTTCGGTAAGGCATTCCACATTTTTGTGGTATAGCAGAAGAACGAGTTCGACCCTTTCTTTGAGTTGACTCTGGGTTGAACGTGATCTGTGGCACTGCCTCTGGTGTTGTAATTATGGACATCCTTAACGTTTATAAAGTATTTTGACAGGTACTTGGGTATCATAGTGGTGTAGTGTATCTTGTACACCAGGCCCATTGCAAGTTGCTGTACTCTGTCATCTACTCTGAGCCACCCCACTCTTAACTGGTGAGTAGCGGTGAGGTGAGTCTGATAGGGAAGGTTAAGAAGGACCCTAATTAGTTTATTTTGGGCTGTTTGGAGTTTAGTTTTAAGGGCTTGTGGGGCGTCACGATACCATACGTGGACTCCGTAGTCAAAGAGGGGCTGGATTATTGCACCAGCTATGGTCTTCAGTGTGTTGAAGTTGACCATTGGGGCGATCCTCTGTAGGAAACGAGTTCGTTGGTTGATTTTTTTTTATTACTTTTGAAGTCATCTTTTCGCTGGAAAGATTAGCTTCAAGGATACATCCTAAGTAAGAGATTTAGTTTTTTCGTGTTATGACCTTGTCACCCACTTTGATTGTGAAGTCATTTACCTTTTTGAGGTTATGATTTGATCCAAAGAGGATGGACTCGGTTTTTCCCAGGTGAATTGATAATTTGTTGTCGTTAAGCCATGTGCAGATCTTACTCAGTTCAGAGTTAAGTGTCTTTTCAACCTGCAAGTGGTCCTTGCCCGAGACTAGGAGAGCCGAGTCATCCGCGAACAGGAACAGGTTGCAGTCGCAAGCAGATGCCATGTCGTTCACGTATATTAGGAACAACAGAGGTCCCAGTATGCTACCTTGAGGAACACCACAGCTTACTGGGAGGGGGGGGGGACAGGGTTCCGTTAATCTCCACCACCTGTTCCCTCCCCACCAGGTAAGATTGCATCCAGCTCACTGCTGCGCTGTCAAGACCGATGGCTTTTAGTTTCTCAATCAGAATAGCATGATCCACGGTGTCAAATGCCTTCTGGAGGTCCATCATGACCATGCCACTATATTTGCCCTGATCCGCTTCGCGTTTGATTTGGTCAGTCAAATAGAGAAGGCATGTGTCAGTGGAATGGGATTTTCTGAATCCAGATTGGAACTCGTAAATCAGATTATTCTCATCGAGATATCTTGCAATCTGTTCGTAGACTATTTTCTCCATGACTTTGGATATGGAGCTAAGAATAGAAACGGGGCGGTAGTTTCCAGGGTCTAGTTTGCTACCTTTTTTGTGCAGGGGGGTTACTTTTGCTAGTTTGAAGTCCTGGGGGACATGACCCTGTTCGATGGAAAGGTTAATTATGTGGGTAATGATTGGAGCAATGGTGGCGGCTGAATCTCTGAGAAATCTAGCTGGGATTTTATCAAGGCCAGTGGCCTTGTGTTGAGGTAGGGCGCTCAATTTTTTAAACACTTCATCAGTTGTCACTGTGGAAAGTTTAAAGCTGTCTTTTCTGACGCCCAGTTTTTTGTAGAATTTTTTAACAAATTCTTCACCATACCGCCCAGATGGGGCGACCAGTCTTTCGACCAGTGAACGGGCTGTGGTGGTAAAGGTTTTGTTAAGATGGGTAGCCACTTCACCTTTGTCAGAAATGAGAGCGGCGTCCGTTTTGATGTTTATGTTGTGGCATATGGTTTTTGATTTTAAGCCTAATTGGTTGTTAAGCAACTTCCATAGGTCTCGTGGTTTGTTTTTGTATTCATCGATTTTGTCGTCGATGTAGTTTTTTTTGGCGGATCTGACTAGGGCGGTTGTCTGGTTTCTAAGTTTCTTGCATTGAGCAGTAAGATGCTCAACGTGGATTTTGAGGTCAGGGTTGAATTTTTTACTTAGCTTTTTGCAGCACTTTCGTTTTTCATCGTATTTTTTGTCTCTGAGTTTAGCTGATTCTGCAATATCTGAGTTATACCATGGCTCTTGGCGGGCTTTAACCCTGGTGGTATTCAAGGGGGCCACGTCGTCTAGAGCATTGGTCAATTTGGTTTTAAAACCACACCATGCTTCTTCGACATCTGTACACTGCAGCTCTGGGGAAAAGTCTACACCCGCTAGTTTGAGATTAAAAGCCTCACTGGAGTAGTTCTTCAGGCTTCTAGCAACGACAGTTCTGTGGCCACTAGCCTTGGGTTTGTGTATTTTTCGGGTAGAGTAGATCATATAATGATCACTAAGACCGCATACAATAGCCCCGCTAGCGGTGACTTTGGACTTGTCAGTGGTTACGACGAGATCTATGAGGGTTTGAGAGTGCTCTGTCACCCTGGTGGGTACTGTGACAAGCTGAGTGAGGCTGTATTGATTGCATAACCCATCAAAGGACTTGAACATGGGTGCTTCTTTACGCAAAACATCCACATTCCAGTCGCCCAAAATGTGATACTCAGTACCGACTCTGTGTGGGCCAGGGTGTACTCCTGATGGAGGGGCAGAAAGTAAGTTAACTCTGTGTGGGCCAGGGTGTACTCCTGATGGAGGGGAGACAGTAAGTTAACTCTGTGTGGGCCAGGGTGTACTCCTGATGGAGGGAGACAGTAAGTTAACTCTGTGTGGGCCAGGGTGTACTCCTGATGGAGGGAGACAGTAAGTTAACTCTGTGTGGGCCAGGGTGTACTCCTGATGGAGGGAGACAGTAAGTTAACTCTGTGTGGGCCAGGGTGTACTCCTGATGGAGGGGAGACAGTAAGTTAACTCTGTGTGGGCCAGGGTGTACTCCTGATGGAGGGAGACAGTAAGTTAACTCTGTGTGGGCCAGGGTGTACTCCTGACGGAGGGGCAGAAAGTAAGTTAACTCTGTGTGGGCCAGGGTGTACTCCTGATGGAGGGGCAGAAAGTAAGGTCGTCAGTTTGATCTTCACTTTAATAACCAGTAAGACTCCCTAATCGGGAGATAAGCGACCGTCAGGTTGCATGTATACACAATGGGACAGATCCATGTTGATGACATGACTCTAGACATACTGTGTACCGCTTTGCGTGATCTTAGGGCAAAATCTGTAGAAGCAGTGTCCATAAATGTGTTTTGCAAGAATTGGCCTGATAGTGGCGCTAAATGGGACAGATTCATGTGTGTGCAAAGTTTGGCATGGATCGGGGCAACGGTGACGGATATATTAGTAGGGCAATAGTGTGACGTGACGGAAGACTGACTGACTGACTGACAGCCGGTGGAGCTTTTCATAGAAGCTGCAACCTGACGGTCGTAATAACTGTATTTGTACAGCACCATTCATACAGGGTTGCAGATCAAAGTGCTCCACAGGCATGACATAATTACATATGGTAATAAGAGTAGATTTGAGGTAGGATCTACTGGTTAGGGCAGTGAATGAGTTAATTACCTGGTTATTGAGGAAGGCCTGGGGTTAGGGCAGTGAATGAGTTAATTACCTGGTTATTGAGGAAGAATCCTCAGGTTAGGGCAGTGAATGGGTTAATTACCTGGTTATTGAGGAAGAATCCTCAGGTTAGGGCAGTGAATGGGTTAATTACCTGGTTATTGAGGAAGGCCTGGGGTTAGGGCAGTGAATGAGTTAATTACCTGGTTATTGAGGAAGAATCCTCAGGTTAGGGCAGTGAATGGGTTAATTACCTGGTTATTGAGGAAGGCCTGGGGTTAGGGCAGTGAATGAGTTAATTACCTGGTTATTGAGGAAGGATCCTCAGGTTAGGGCAGTGAATGAGTTAATTACCTGGTTATTGAGGAAGGATCCTCAGGTTAGGGCAGTGAATGGGTTAATTACCTGGTTATTGAGGAAGGATCCTCAGGTTAGGGCAGTGAATGAGTTAATTACCTGGTTATTGAGGAAGGATCCTCAGGTTAGGGCAGTGAATGAGTTAATTACCTGGTTATTGAGGAAGGCCTGGGGTTAGGGCAGTGAATGAGTTAATTACCTGGTTATTGAGGAAGGATCCTCAGGTTAGGGCAGTGAATGAGTTAATTACCTGGTTATTGAGGAAGGATCCTCAGGTTAGGGCAGTGAATGAGTTAATTACCTGGTTATTGAGGAAGGATCCTCAGGTTAGGGCAGTGAATGGGTTAATTACCTGGTTATTGAGGAAGGATCCTCAGGTTAGGGCAGTGAATGAGTTAATTACCTGGTTATTGAGGAAGGATCCTCAGGTTAGGGCAGTGAATGAGTTAATTACCTGGTTATTGAGGAAGGATCCTCAGGTTAGGGCAGTGAATGAGTTAATTACCTGGTTATTGAGGAAGGCCTGGGGTTAGGGCAGTGAATGAGTTAATTACCTGGTTATTGAGGAAGGATCCTCAGGTTAGGGCAGTGAATGGGTTAATTACCTGGTTATTGAGGAAGGATCCTCAGGTTAGGGCAGTGAATGGGTTAATTACCTGGTTATTGAGGAAGGATCCTCAGGTTAGGGCAGTGAATGGGTTAATTACCTGGTTATTGAGGAAGGCCTGGGGTTAGGGCAGTGAATGAGTTAATTACCTGGTTATTGAGGAAGGATCCTCAGGTTAGGGCAGTGAATGGGTTAATTACCTGGTTATTGAGGAAGGCCTGGGGTTAGGGCAGTGAATGAGTTAATTACCTGGTTATTGAGGAAGGATCCTCAGGTTAGGGCAGTGAATGGGTTAATTACCTGGTTATTGAGGAAGGATCCTCAGGTTAGGGCAGTGAATGAGTTAATTACCTGGTTATTGAGGAAGGATCCTCAGGTTAGGGCAGTGAATGGGTTAATTACCTGGTTATTGAGGAAGGCCTCTGCCTGTTTGCTGTCCCTCAGGAACAGCTGGTAGTGGTGCGACATGGCCAGCAGGTGGTGCCGGTTCTCCCACATCTTGTGCAGCTCGTTCCAGCCCGTGTCCAGAGCCTGCAGCCTCTGGCTGAGGAACATGTGCTGGGCGTCCGTCTGGCCCTGGGTCACCGCCAGACCCATGTCCCTCATCCTCTGGTAGTCCTGAGCATAGTCCTAGAAGAACAATAACAATACATCATCCTCTGGTAGTCCTGAGCATAGTCCTAGAAGAACAATAACAATACATCATCCTCTGCTAGTCCTGAGCATAGTCCTAGAAGAACAATAACAATACATCATCCTCTGCTAGTCCTGAGCATAGTCCTAGAAGAACAATAACAATACATCATCCTCTGCTAGTCCTGAGCATAGTCCTAGAAGAACAATAATAATACATTAGACCAGGGGTGCCCACACTTTTTTGATGTGAGATCTACTTTTAACACCCAACAGGCCAAACTCGTTCAGTAACGAGATAAGGCCACTAGGGGTCACTCTGCCAAAAGGAGTTGTCTCGTCCCTCAACGAGACAACAAGGGGTTAACTTGTACAGCTCTACGTGCATGCTGTGTGCCCTGTGAATGACCCTAGTCCATACGTCACCCCGTAGCTCAGAGAGAGGGAGAAAATGGCGCGACAAGGCTGCATTGATTTCCATTCTAGGTTGAAACATAAAAAGGGCTTTATCTATGAATGAGGTGCAAAGAACGCCAGGGAAGCAGAGATCTGATTGTTTTCACTGCAACACTTTACCGCGATGGTCCGCCCCGGTTTGGATTTTAGCTTCGCGAGCGTTTGTAAACAAATGGATTTTCTTCCTCAATCGTCAGTGGACACTCACGTGCACACGCACAAAGCTTCTGAGGCTCTTCAAAATAAAGCGTGAGTGAACGGCGGCAGCAGCAACAGCTAGAAATGTTAGAAACCTTGGCTTCCCATGTGTTAAAATGACTAGCTCAAAATGATCTACCCATCCAAAATGTTTTAGCTGAGGGCCCGAGGGAGGCTTTGGAATAGCAGCGCTGCCGTTACATTTTAGGGGGAAATAAATGGGAAATACTGGGAAAATGTCATTCTGTATGGAAGTGGTACAGTAGGTTTTGGGGTTCTTTGTAATGCTACAAAATCTTGAACAAAGTGTTGCATTGGAGGTTTGCCTACTTTAGAAGCCATGAAGGGAGCTGACAGCCCCTTCTTGATGTCATATTGACATACATTTTATATTTTAATGATATATTTTTAGAGGCATGTCATGTGGTCTACCTGCACACCCTTGGTGATCTACTGGTAGATCACGATCTACCTTTTGGGCACCCCTGCATTAGACCCATGTCCCTCATCCTCTGCTAGTCCTGAGCATAGTCCTAGAACAGGGGTGGGCAACTGTGATGATGGCGAGGGCCATTGCATATTGCTACACGTCCTACTTTGTCATACAAAAGAAGCAAAAATAGCAGATCTACAAGCTCAAAACGCATTGCAGCGTGATGCGTTTTGAGCCTGTAGATCGGCTATTTTTGGCTCTTTTGAATTGGAATCCTGAATAATGTTTTGTTATTTTTTAATTGGGATCCTGAAATCTAACATTTTCAAACGTATTTAGTTGTATACTCATGTTAACTTCATGAACCTAAATACGAATACATTGGACATTAAAAAAAATACATTTTAATACTACTACACTAGTCATTAAGCTACTAATATAGCAGGTCATGTTTGGAATTGTAACAGCTGAAATCAATCAGTATTCCGGTATTAACCTGCGGGCCGCATTAAGTGAAGGTGGGGCCGCCAGTTGCCCATGTATGTCCTAAAATAACAACAATATGTGAAGCTCAAACAATTGACTCCCTATTGATTCCCACTCCCATTGATTCCCTATTGATTCCCACTTCCCTTGATTCCCTATTGATTCCCTATTCCGGACAGAAGTCTGTCTGTCTGTCAATTTCCAATGGCAGCGGAAAAGTTACCCTAGTAATAAATAAAGTTTCCCCATTACTATAATGTGTTGCCCACACTAATTAAGTTAGTGTAATCAATAATAAGACGTAGAAAGATGAAAAAAGAAAGAGTGCAAAAGGCAAAAGAGCAAGGAGAAAAGAAAAGAGCATCCTCAAATGTACATGTGCATAAAAGTTTGGCATAGTGCATACGCCAACAGCATATTTTTTTCAGCAGTTGCTACTGTACTGTACTTAACTTTTTTGAAGCTGTGAAAGCCGCTTCCAAGGAGTGGCTTTGTGTGTCCCGTTCATGTCCATATATGGTCATTTCAGTCCAGAATGAACAGGTTTTATCTGTCCCGTACATGTGTGTCCCGTTCATGTCCATATATGGTCATTTCAGTCCATAATGAACAGGTTTTATCTGTCCCATACGTCCAGAATATGTGTGTAATGTCCGTCCCGGTCTGATGATTGGATGATTAAAAATATCCAATGAGACCATACTTTGAGAATTGGTCACGCTTCACATGACAATTCGGCCCTCCAGATAAAATCATTCATTCATTCAGAATTGGAAGAATGTACAGATCACAGAGTTCATAGCTCTAGAACACATAGAATAAAAGTTCACTGCTTCACTTCGAACCGAGGTTTGATTTTTTTGTAAACATCTTCACAGAAGTCTGTCAAAACATCATAAAAGTCCATATTAGGGAAGGACTGAGGTCATGTTTGATGACGTCGCTTTCAACGAAGCACAGCTTAAAAGTAGATTACACAATGTGTGAGAGAGACCCAGAGATAATACGTATCCACCACAGAGAGAGACCCAGAGATAATACGTATCCACCACAGAGAGAGACCCAGAGATAATACGTATCCACCACAGAGAGAGACCCAGAGATAATACGTATCCACCACAGCCCAAGGACAAAGCCTTCAGTCAGATATCTTATACATTCCTGGATCTCATTAACTGGTTGAGTTGTTATTGAACTATCCCGGGTAACCAGAGCTAAGCTGCAATATCACAGTGGTGTAGAAATGTCCTCTGCCTTCAGTCTGCTGTCTGAGGATCACTTCCTGTGTTCTATCTGTACGGAGGCGTTCACTGATCCAATCACCACTCCGTGCGGACACAACTTCTGCAACGCCTGCATCACACAGCACTGGGACAGCAGTGATGTGTGTCAGTGCCCACTGTGTAACAGAACATTCAGTACGAGACAAGAGTTCTCTGTTAATAAAGTTCTCTCTGGGATGGCCGATCAGTTCAGGATCCACAAGATGAAAGAAGAATATGAAGCAAAGACCGAGGCTGAGGTTCAGCAGATGATCCAGGAGAGACGAGTGAAGATCCAGGAGGTCAGACACTCAGTAGAGCTCAGCAGGAAAGATGCAGACACAGCGATAGCAGGCAGCGTGCAGGTCTTCACCGCTCTGATCAGCTGCATTGAGAGGAGCCAGGCTGAGCTCATTGGTGTGATTGAAGAGAAGCATGAAACAACGGAGAAACAGGCTGAAGGCTTCATTAAAGAGCTTCAACAGGAAATCACTCTGTTAGAGAAGAGATGCTCTGAGCTGAAGCAGCTCTCACACACTGAAGACCACCTCCACCTCCTCCAGAACTTCCCATCCATCAACACTGGGTGGAGACCCACCAAGGACTGGACAAAGGTCAGTGTCCATCACTCTTTACACGTGTGGACAGTGAGGACAGCTGTAGGTCAGCTGGAGAAGACACTCAGTCAAGAGATGGAGAAGAAGCTGTTTGATGTTGAGCTGAGGAGGTTCCAGAAATATGAGATGGATGTGACTCTGGATCCTGATACAGCACATCCCCACCTCATCCTGTCTGAGGATGGGAGACAAGTGAGTCAAGGAGGCATAAGAAGGAATCTCCCAGACAACAGAGAGATATTCTCTCTATATAACTGTGTCTTAGGAAAACAGAGCTTCTCCTCAGGAAGGTTTTACTATGAGGTTCAGGTTAGAGGGAAGACTGGCTGGGATCTAGGAGTGGCCAGAGAGTCCATCGACAGGAAAGGTGAAAACGAACTGAGTCCCAAAGATGGTTTCTGGACTATAGGGTTGAATGAAAATAAGTACTGTGCTTATGATCACCCTGCTGTCCTCCTCCCTGTAAGAGAGGAGCTCCAGAAAGTGGGAGTGTTTGTGGATTATGAGGAGGGTCTGGTCTCCTTTTATGACGTGGAGGCCAGAGTTCATCTCTACTCTTTCACTGGCTGCTCCTTCACTGAGAAACTCTACCCATACTTCAGTCCATGTCTTAATGCTAGTGGCAGAAACTCTGCTCCTCTGATCATCTCTCCTGTCAACATGGAGCTTGGGGAGGACGGTGGGAACATGTTCCCTGCATCTTCAAAAAGATGAAAGACATGACGTAGGGCATTAACGAAAAAGTCGACAAGTCGACTCCGTCGACTTCATTACACAAGCCGACTCCCACCAGAGAAAGTCGAAAGTCGAAAATAATTTCTATTGTGAAAATGGCAGATCTACATGCTCACAACGCAGGAGCGTCAATTGGGTATGGCAGGGGTATGCAGCTGCCATACCCTGAGTCCTGGGGGGAAAATAAATGTTACTTTTAAATATAAATCCATGAATGTCTCTTGTCTATCTGTGCTGGTTATTATGTTGTTAAATTACAGTAAAATAACTACAAATGCAAAATTTTACAAAATTGTCACACTGTATTATAATTATATTCTCCACACTTGTATTCTACCCATCTTGACAAAATGGTATATTCCCAGGTTCAGCAGGTCAGCTGCACAGGAGCAATGCATTATTATTGTTAATTGTGGCACGTTTACTAACAAGCCAAGTTTATCTGCACTTGAACAACCGTTCCAGGCTGCCATATCCAGCCCAAGAAAATGTAGAAACCTGTGTAAATAACCGACAAAACTCGTTTTTCTTTTAGACATTGTGAAAATAGCCGATCTACATGCTCACAACGCCTCGCAGCGCGAGGTGTTGTGAGCATGTAGATCTGCTATTTTCACAATAGATCTGTGTTATACAAAATGTAATGCCTCTTTTCCATGAGGACTCCCATCTTTGTGCCTCGCCCCGTGGATGATCCGTTGATTCTGGATCTGTTCTCGACACTCCCACACAAGGAACAGCTCCCGCGATTGAGAACCGAATCCCATCGTTCATTTAAAAGAGCGGAATCGTTGGCGAACATCACATCTCTTCTGCGCTCCTCGGGGCAGAGCAGCGGATGCGTTTTATTTTTATTTAACGGTTATCGGTGTGCAAGTAAAGTACTCGGTGTTGTGCTCGCTCACCGGTAACACCGGTAACACCGAGTACCGTTGCAACCCTAGCGTCCATACGGACAAAGCCAGATGTTTGGAGCTTAGCTCCTTCCAGGAGCATTTCATTTCTGTATTTCACTTGAAATGAGGAAAACAGGCTATGCTGCACATGGTCTGTCTGTCTGCAAGATCCTTCTGACCCTTATTTTGTAAAAAACGAAAAAGAAAATGTCATGTGACTAGAACATGACATTTGTCAGGTTTGGAAAAGTGGCAAAATCTGCTGATTGCTAATGGTTGGTTTCAGGTGGTGACACTTTTACCACACCAAGAGGGTGCGTTGACAAACAATGTTGATGGTACAACTTGTAGCAGACCTGTAGAATGTATTGATCTCAAAATGAGCGTACAAGTGCTGTATTATTTAACAAAAAAAAAAAAAAAAAAAAAAAAATCTATTTCTAAGTAAAACCCTCCTATCTGCATGTTGTCGACTGCAGATAGGAGGTATTTACCTAGACATAGTAGATAGGAGGATTTGGTGTTGAACACAAATTTTTCTTTTTCATTTTCCGAACCAGGTGACATTTTCACCTGACGGTCACAATCATTGTAGGGGTGTCTTCTAAAAATCGACGAATCGACGCGTCGTTTTAAGCCCCGGGAATCGACGCCAATTGTTTGAGTCGAAGCGAAAATATATATTTTTTTATATCACCAGTTATAGCCTACTACTGCCAGTACTGCGGTGCACTGCTGGACTGGTGTGGTGTCATGTACTTCCAATGAGAAGTAGCAATTGGCGAACAGTTATTTATTGTCTCGCACCAGCGTCGGGTTGAAAGTGAGACGGAACGGCCAGAACGGTTCAGAACCGCCGCTTCGTTAAAACATTCAGAGCCGGGACAGTGTTCCGTTAAGAGGAGGAAGCACGCTGTCAAAATCCCATATTAAATAACCTGCCACAGCACAAACGCGCGTCCACGAAGTAGTAAACAATCTTCTGAAGTCAAATTAACATACACAAGTGTAGGCTACAAGTTACATTTTCTAATTAAAGTGCTTCTGAATTGTTCCAGTGTTGTAATCCATGATGAATGATTGTGTTTCGCTGTGTTTGCGTCCATGACATGTCCACACTCCTGGCTCAAGCGGGAGCTGTGCCTCCACCTTTTTATGATCAGTTTCTGAAATTAATCCGTTCTCGACACTGACTCATTACTCTGTCAGTGCTCTGTGTCCCGCGACTGCGGACTGGATCCCATCGTTCATTTAAAAGAGCCGTTCAAGAGAGCGGAATCGTTCGCGAATGTCTCATCTCTACTGCACGCTGCAGACAGTGCAGAGAGACGGGGCAGAGTTGAAACAGCGGAGATGTTTTATTTGTTTTAACGGTGTGTTATAACTCTATGGTTGTACACTGCTATGCAGATAACATTTGTGCTCGCGCACCGATATCACCGAAAACACTGTGTATTCAATTCATCTCTTAATGTATTATTCTATTATGTTGACGTGGTTTAAAGCAACACTTTTTTTTCTTTTTTTTTTTTTACACAAAGTAGACTATAAAACGATTCGTCGACGCGTCGGATTAACCCCCGCGACTCGAATCGACTTCATAAATCCTGTGTCGAAGACAGCCCTATCATTGTAGGCCTAAATGGGTTATTCTACCTGGATCTCTGTGTAGATGTGGTGGTGTTGGGTTATTCTACCTGGATCTCTGTGTTGATGTTCTGGTGTTGGGTTATTCTACCTGGATCTCTGTGTTGATGTGGTGGTGTTGGGTTATTCTACCTGGATCTCTGTGTTGATGTTCTGGTATTGGGTTATTCTACATGGATCTCTGTGTTGATGTGGTGGTGTTGGGTTATTCTACCTGGATCTCTGTGTTGATGTTCTGGTGTTGGGTTATTCTACCTGGATCTCTGTGTTGATGTTCTGGTGTTGGGTTATTCTACCTGTATCTCTGTGTTGATGTTCTGGTGTTGGGTCAACAGTCTCTGGGCCTCGCACAGCGTGACAGGCTGCTCCTCCGAGGCGATGGCCGTCTGCGTCCGAGACAACCAGGACTGGAAGTCGTCCAGCTCTCTGAGGAACTGCTGCAGCTTGCTGGCCTCTCCTAGAGACTCCTCACGGTTCTTTAATGTGGTCTGGAGAGAGAAAACATTGTTAGGGAGGGGTCGTTTTTTATTGAGGGGTGTTACTGGAGAAAATGTATAAGCCCTTTTATAAAATGCCATGACCCTCCCTCTCAATTGGGGAAAAAATCAGTGACCCTCCCCAAGCATTAAAATAAAAAAGATTGACCCTCCCCTACAACATGGCATTTACCACAGTAAAATTATGCCTATAAAACCTATATTATTATATTCCTAACCAGTGGCGAGAACAGAACAGAGATTTTTTTTCTTTCTTTCTTTTTTTACTGTAAATAATTAGGATTTTTTTATGGTTAAAACGGGTGCGGGCGGCAGCAGCAATGAACAATAATGAATAGGCTAATATAATGCATTGAGATCCCAGCTGCACTTCATCCCAAAAACACATTTCCAAATATAAACTAACACACCCTCCAAACTAAAGTAACACACAGTGAGTAGCCTATAGTGCTGCTAGTGTAAAAGTCAACGTGGACATCACATAAAAGGTGAGAAGTTCTCACAGGTTGAGAACAGGTTATTTGACATCTAGGTTACAGATTAAACAGTTGACACATGTGCACAACACAGAGAAGGCTTGTAACTGCTGCCATTCATTTTGTGCTGTTGATTGCCTGTCGTCAAATCTGTGTCAAATGCGCATTTTCAACGAGCGGTCGTTAATTATTTTTAGCACCTTTTCACTTTTTACTTTAGGGAGGGGGGATACAGTTCTGACAACCATTGTTGCTGCCTTACAGCTCTCCATTGTTTTAGGAAAATACATTGTAGTATAAACACAGCCACTTCAGTTCATTCACACTAACTGCAGTGACTGTGGGACATTTCCAGGGATGGCACCCAGGGTTTGTCATTAAATGAAGCAGAAGGCTGTTGACAATGGTTGCATAAGTGCCTGTACCTCTGGAGCCATTGTTTGCTTTTGAAAAATTGCATGACCCTCCCTTGAATTCAAAGTGAAATCAGCAGACCCTCCCTAGGACTGAAATTGAAATAGCATGACCCTCCCCTATTTTCCTCCAGTAACACCCCTCAATAAAAAACGACCCCTCCCTTACTACCAATTTCATAGAGGCCATGAAGGCCATGGCCGTCGTTGCCCCTCAGTTTGGCCTTGTGCCCCTCAAACCAAATCACGCAAATCGCTACACAGTATATGTCATCAACATGGATCTGTCCCATATAGCGCCACCATCAGGCCGACTTTTTCAAACACATTTTTTGACACTGCTCCAACAAATTTTGCCCTAAAATCACGCAAATCGGTACACACTTGCTCTACACTCATGTCATTAACATGGATCTGTCCCATTTAGCGCCACCTTCAGGCCGATTTTTTAAAACACATTTTTGGACACTACTCCTACAGATTTTGCCCTAAAAGCACGCAAATCGCTACACAGTATGTCTACACTCATGTCATCAACATGGATCTGTCCCATATAGCGCCACCATCAGGCCGATTTTTTCAAACACATTTTTGGACACTGCTCCTACAGATTTTGCCCTAAAATCACGCAAATCGGTACACAGTATGTCTACACTCATCTCATCAACATGGATCTGTCCCATATAGCGCCACCGTCAGGCCGATTTTTTCAAACACATTTTTGGACACTGCTCCTACATAACCTGACTTTCGCCAGATGGTGGCAGCATTGCGTATATAACGCTCTGCTTTTACCATCTGGGCTTGCTCGGCCAGAGTTGATAACACTCGTAAAGTCCCGGGCCGGACCAATCAGCGGCAGCTATGGGCGGGCTCTGAGCGGCTCTGAGCCAATAGAGTCTGATTGCAGACCACGTGGAAACCCAGGAGGCAGATTCTGGGTGCAACGTCATGCAGACAGGCCAATATGAGTGGTTGGAGTTGGCACTCCCAGACTGTGATAGAAACGGCCACATCCAATCACCTGCTACAGAAATTCAAAAAATGGCCCGCCCCTTACATCGAGTCTGCCCGAGAGAGCCCAGATGTAAGGCAGAGCGTTACGCACTGCTGCAACTATCTGGCGAAAGTCAGGTTAGCTCCTACACATTTTGGCCTAAAATCACGCTGCGACCTCACGGTCGCTTAACTCCCGATTAGGGAGTCTAACTGGTAAATATCATTATTTATCTATTTCACTGCAGATTAGGTTATCATCCCTAACCCTTAAATTCAACAAATTCTTTTAATGGACTAAAATCTTGTTTCATTTGATGGCCTTCCTGTCCTGGCATTTAGCCTTTGTGTCCTCCAAAAAATGGACACCACCATTTTAGGACACCTTGCCCTAAAATGACGAAATTCCAGGCCTGGTTACTACCTCATTAACTAATTAACAAACTAACCATCATCCGTTTTTAAGTCCGCAGACTCCCGTCTAGGACAGGCTTCTCGGGAGACTTTTGGTTTGGCTTTAGCAACCTGTTGTGAGCACATGGCCTGGGTTTCCACTTGGCCACCTTGGATGATATTTTAATCGGCCAAAGAATGCATTTATCGCCCATATTATGATTAACGTCACCTGCTTGTTTGCAGACACTGCATGTGCATTGTGCACCAAAATGATAATTACACTGTGTTATGTTAGCCCTGTACACTTTCTGTACTCTGTTCTTGTTTTTTCTTTTTATCTTTTTCATACTTCTCTGTAACTTTGTAAATAACCTTATACTGCTGTGCTGCCTCTGGGCAACTAATTTTCCCCCTTGGGATAATAAAGGTATCTATCTATCTATATCTATCTATCTAGCGCTACAGACTGCACCACCGTGCCCCAGAGGCGTCGCTTGGCAAAAAGAATAACACAAACCTTCATCTCCTCCCAGACAGCGTGTATCTCCTCCAGTCGACCAGAGATGGCGCTCTCCTGCTCAGGGTGCTCCTGTCCCAGCCTGACGGCCTCCTGCTTCAGGTCTCCCAGCTTGGCCTCGATGGCGGCCAGGTCTCTCTCCATGCCGCACAGCTTCCTCTGCAGCGCCATCACCCCCGTCAGGTCGTTGCCCAGCTCCTGGGTGGACTCGATCACCTGCACAACACAACGTCTTTATTACACCTCTTGGTTATACAGGTGTGTACGCACTACGCACACATGCTGCCATGACTCTTAAAACGTAGCAGCAGGCGCAGTTCACTAGTCCAGTGTAGAAGCATGCTATATTTGTTGCGGTCAAAAGTGATATTCTTTTTTTCACAGAACAAATAGTATAAAAGCGATTATGGGCTCCACTCTATGCTATGAGAGCTGCCGAGTTCTGCTGGGGAAACTGGACAACAGGATAATTTCTGCCTAACAGACCCCATGGACAGTCATTTTGGATCAATATAAATAGGGCAATTAGCCTAGATGTTATTTAGGGTGGAGTTGTCCTTTAACAGGTAACAGATATCAGTGTAACAGTGTTAAGGTAACTGATAAAAGTGTAACAGAGTTAGCAGGTAACAGATAACGGTGTAACACCTTGGTCTTCTCTCGGATCCAGGACTTGGTCTCGTTACAGTCCAGATGGTAGTTCTGCACCCCCAGCGCAGAGTTCAGGGACTCCTTCTTCTGGTCCACCAGCTCACGGAACTGGCTCCACCTAGTGGTGGAGGAGCAGAAGACACGCAAGCACCATAAATGAAGTGTGATGTGATCGATGCAAGTGTGGTCTAGCCCAGTGGTTCTTAACCTTTTCAGGCTGCGACCCCCAAAATGATCATACTTTAACAGGGGACCCCCCCACCCTGACGAGCACTAAGAGTTGAGCCATTACATTTTGTATAACACGGTTCTATTGTGAAAATAGCAGATCTACATGCTCACAACGCCTTGCAACGAGAGACATTGTGAGCATGTAGATCGTCTATTTTCACAATTTCTGCCTCTAATATTTGACAATTTGATCAATGTTTAATTTGTCTTAAAAAAAAGGTATTAAAAAGTCCTTAAATTGCCACTATAGAAATGTGCAGATGCCCTCTATACACTTAAACTGTATGTTGGTTTGTTTACTGTTGAGAGAGAAAACAATGTTACACATTAAGTTAATCACCTGGAGACCCTACTTGGGTAAAAGTATGTATTTACCTGTTGTTGAGTTGGTCCTGTTGTGTCTTGATGTTGTGTTCAGAAGGATGTCCGTTGTGGGTCAGCTGTCTGGCGATCTGGTTGACCACCGCAACGCGCGACGCCTGGCTGTTCATCTCCGGCTCCAGGCTCTCGAACCTGCGGACAAAACACAACGACACGTTAACATGGACAGGAACATTCCACTGATGTTCGGAGCGACGGCTCATTCACTTAAAAAAAAATAAGAAAAATCCTAATGTAAAACAACTCCTTTGGAAGAGAAGAGAATATTCCATTCCCATTTGATGAGAATACATTTTCTTTCGGGTTGTGAGGTGTCGTATAATTAGCGTTTGAATTTTTTTTTAAGCCTGGCCTTAATCGGGATTTTACTGGGCCGACTCGACCAATTCACCTTGTGTCAGCCTTCTGATTGGTCCCTGACTGACCAACCAGCAGGCTCTATCTGCCTTGCTAAAACATTGTTTTAGGAGAATTAAAAACATTTAAAAACATGCCCAGTCACTATACTGCATCTGAGAGGCTCCTTTTTAGTGAAACCAAGATTAAAGAATTAAAGATTATTCAATTGAGAATTGAATACACAAAATAACAATACGAAGCAACTGAAAAAAAAAACAGGTTTGCAACCAATGGGTGTGAAGAGGGGCAGGACTTGACAAAAGGTCAATTAGCATACATTTTAGGCCCCACCCGGCCTAAAATAGTCGTCAATTGTTATTTTCATAGATGGTGGTCAGCCACAAACTCACAGTCACAACAACTGGCCAATAAAAAAAGATACCGGTTATGTTCAGAATTTGTCGTCTCACATCTTTCCACAAAATATTAGAAAACACTCAACAGTAGGCTGGATAAGCAGGATCAATAAGGTGCTCATTATAATACAGATTAACCCATTTAGGCCTAGAATTATTGAATGCTTTAACCAGTGAAAAATAGCAGATATACAAGCTCTGCTATTTTTGAAAAAGTCGTGAAAATGTGTGCAAATCTTTGAATATGTATTTTCAAAGCGAACGTTTGTAAGTCAAATTTTGCTTCTGGAAGGTCCCTGGAACTAGATATTTTGAGATGGGGGTCCGTGGCCAAATACATATCATTTTGGGGGTCCATGAAAAGGTTTGAGAACCACAGCAACCACTGACATAGTAGTCTCTCAAGAACAGACTAACTGAGCTCCAGTTAAGTGAAAAGGACCTTTTCTTTGACGATGGCTGGCCAGATTGCTGACATAGAAACATAGGGGTTTTCAAAAAAATCTTAGAAGGATTCAAAAGACACTTATAGAATCGGGTCAAAATTCTAATTTTCACGATTTTTCAAAATAGCAGATCTACAAGCTCGCAGCCGCGCTGTGAGCTTGTAGATCTGCTATGTTTCAATAGTTAAACATAAAATAATGATACACAATAATGTGTACCCGTTCTGAGTGGGTTTTTAACGAGCTCCTCAGCCCCGTCCCTACCTGTGCTGGATGACCTCCAGATCCTCCAGCCTCTCAGGGATGGTCATGGCGTTGAGCCACTGCTCCTTGTCAGAGATCCACCTCTCCTGGGCGTCGGCCTCGGAGAGCATCTTGTAGAGAGACAGAGCATCCTGCAGAGCCTGGCGTCTCAGCCTGGAGAGCTCCACCACCTCACTGTAGCGCTCCTCCATGCACTGGAGACGACTTCCAACCTGTGGAACACATAGTTTATCACTGTAGCGCTCCTCTATGCACTGGAGACGACTTCCAACCTGTAGAACACATAGTTTATCACTGTAGCGCTCCTCCATGCACTGGAGACGTCCTCCAACCTGTGGAACACATAGTTTATCACTGTAGCGCTCCTCTATGCACTGGAGACGACCCCCAACCTGAGGAATGAAGTATATTAACCGATTTAGTGCCAACCGCGAGATGTCTCGCGAAAAGTACTCGAGTACTAGTAGTGCCGATCGCGAGATATCTCGCGAAAAGTAATCTATTACTGTAACGGCGAGTACAATACCGAGTAGAATGGCCGAAGCTCCGGAGACGAAATTCGTCACTGATTTGTCATCATCACGGCTCCACGAGCACAAAATAGTAATCCCATAACATTGAGGTGGACGGGGGATCTCATCTTTAATGTCCATTATCTCAAAACTACACTTTAGAAGCGAAGATGGAGGCAGATGCTCGCTTATATAACACATGTATAAATACTCCGATGCAATCCAGCATGGCACCACATAACAACGATCGGTTCCGGCGCAGGATGCGATGACGTCAGACCGGAAGTAATCAGCGCGTGGACTTCTGGCCTTCAAAATAAGATAACGGGAGTGAATGGGGCCGGGGGGGGGGGGCACTCTGGATATTTTAATCCGTTAATTTCTGAGGCTTTTAATGAGTTAAAGACTATGAGTTTAACTATTTCTCAACTTGTTGAGAAATAGACAATTGAAGGCAGGCAGGAATGCAGACGGAGCAGAGATGGTTCAGTGTTCCATCTTGGTTTTGTATTGTATAGATGTATGGAGCCACAGAGGTGCAGCAGCCCTCCGGCCTCCCATGGAAGCACACCCAATACAACATTTTGGTCACTCTTTATATTCTTTCCAAAGTTAGCTGAGACACATACGGTCATCCCCCAGACATGTTGATTACTCAACATGATCTATAGATCTACTCAATGCATATGTGGCCTTCTAGCACACAACAGGTGTTCCTACAAAGACAGGAAAGTGACAACTTTGCCCCACCCAGGAACCCTACGTGGTAAATGTAAATAAGACCAGTAAGAGACAGACAGATTGAGTTAAATCTATGCAAATACCAGCCTTCCACTATGTAATTCATGACAATATTTGGTGAATATGGTTTCATAGGATATGACAGGAACACATAGTTTATCACTGTAACTCCTCTATGGAGACAACCTCCAACCTGAAGAACACATAGTTTACCAGTAAGACTCCCTAAATCGGGATATAAGTGATCATTTTTACTGATAACTAATGGTTGGAATGGATTCACCAGCCCCAAAATACCCTAATTACACACTTCATACGTTCATATTGACACTATTTAAAATTTTCCTCCTTTAATCCCAGGGGCCTCGGGATACACGCAACTTTGATTGGCTCCCACAAAGTTTTCGAAGGGAGTTGTGATTGAGAAAGTTCAGAGGTGATACACCTTTATGAACACATTTGTGAAGAAAGATATTGGAAATGATTTAGTTCCCAGATTGGTCCAGCACGAGGCTAACTTTCCCTTAATACATGTATGACACTGATTTACTATGACACTAAGTATGACACTGATGATTTACTATGACACTATGTATGACACTGATGATTTACTATGACACTAAGTATGACACTGATGATTTACTATGACACTATGTATGACACTGATGATTTACTATGACACTAAGTATGAGACTGATGATTTACTATGACACTATGTATGACACTGATGATTTACTATGACACTATGTATGACACTGATGATTTACTATGACACTATGTATGAGACTGATGATTTACTATGACACTAAGTATGACACTGATGATTTACTATGACACTATGTATGACACTGATGATTTACTATGACACTAAGTATGACACTGATGATTTACTATGACACTAAGTATGACACTGATGATTTACTATGACACTAAGTATGACACTGATGATTTACTATGACACTATGTATGACACTGATGATTTACTATGACACTAAGTATGACACTGATGATTTACTATGACACTAAGTATGACACTGATGATTTACTATGACACTATGTATGACACTGATGATTTACTATGACACTAAGTATGAGACTGATGATTTACTATGACACTATGTATGACACTGATGATTTACTATGACACTAAGTATGACAATGATGATTTACTATGACACTAAGTATGACACTGATGATTTACTATGACACTAAGTATGACACTGATGATTTACTATGAGAAGATGATTTACTATGACACTATGTATGAGAAGATGATTTACTATGACACTAAGTATGACACTTAACTCATTGTACAAATGGACCCTTACAGGTCCATTTGGTTCCATTTGAACACACTCAAGAGTTACAGACCTGTAAGGCTCATTCAGGGTTATCTCTTCATGTGATTCTCGTATTAATATTGTCGACTCATTTTGTACAATATATCTGTAGCAAAACGTGTGTGTGTGTGTGTGTGTGTGTGTGTGTGTGTGTGTGTGTGTGTGTGTGTGTGTGTGTGTGTGTGTGTGTGTGTGTGTGTGTGTGTGTGTGTGCGTGCGCGCGCGCTTGCGTGCGTGTGTGTACCTGGTCTTCAGGCAGGGCAGCAGATTGCTCCATCAGAGCGTCGATAACAGATCTATACGTCTCCACCTCGGCTGCTGCATCTTTGTGTTTCCTCACCAGAGCCTGATGTAAGGACAACAAGGTCATTAAAGATATACATTTACTATATTGACTAAACTATCAATCTGTACTTTATTATAGTTTTTTATAATACGTGAACGAACCTGAATAACTCGGGAAACTCGTGATAGAGCAGTCAATGAGTTATTACTTTATATTAGCCTGCTTCCAGACCATAGACCCCGCCCACTCTCAGAGTGGACTCTTTCTCTGGTCTGGAGCTGAGTACATGAATCGGTTTTTATTTTCGGCTGCTCCAATGAGCGCGGGGGGTGGGGGTGGGTCTAACGAATATCCAATCCGCGCAGCAGTTGAAACGATTCAAACGAAGTTCACACACACAGGCAGGCTGAGGAAGGCACACACACACACACGCGCGCGCGCACTTATTTCACCAAACTGTTAATGTTGATTACATGTTTCTGGTCGCAGTTCTGTGTGGAAGCAGTCACTGGCTGACAGAGACACACACACACACACACACACACACACACACACACACACTCCGCGACCGTGCACACACACACACACACTCCGCGACCGTGCGTCGTGTCCACCGTGCGTCTCGATCACTCGCGCGCGTGCACGCTCGCAAAAAAGTCCCTCCCCCGTAAATCGCTCAGAATGGGGCACAGTTTCAGACTAAAGCGTGAGCTGAGTCTGAAATCAGGCTAACTTTATATACCTTAAAGGACAACTTTGTTTTTTTTTTACAACAAGATTTCATATTTTAGAGAAAAGAAAAGATGAGTGTTAAAATATTTTCATTTACAGTGTTCTATCTTTTAGCACGTTTAGCGATTTTGATTTCAGTGGGTGGGGGCATGCCCCCTGCCACAGAAATCAAAAGCATCTAAAATATGAACCTTAGTTGTAAAAAAAAACTAAGTTGTCCATTAAAAGACACACATACTGTACTTATGATTATAGTTAGTTTTGGTTCATTGTAACAATAAACAGAGTAAAGAACACATCATGTAGTTATTCTCATATGGTTATAGTTATTAATAATACTAACCTGAGTGTATAACTCATCGTTTCCAGTACATTATGTACAGTAGTTATTATCATATTAATAATACTAACCTGAGTGTATAACTCATCGTTTCCAGTACATTATGTACAGTAGTTATTATCATATTAATAATACTAACCTGAGTGTATAACTCATCATTTCCAGTACATTATGTACAGTAGTTATTATCATATTAATAATAAACACAGTAAAGAACACATCATATCCAGTACATTATGTACAGTAGTTATTATCATATTAATAATACTAACCTGAGTAGAGAACTCATCGTTTCCAGTCTCCACAGATGAAACTCTCCTCAGAGCGTCCAGAGTCCAGGCGTCCACATCGTCTGCGTCTGCATGGAACTGCTGGACCCGCAGATCCTGCTCCAACGCTGCTTTCCTGAAGATATAGATGTATTATTATCATCATCATCATCATCATCATTATTATTATTATTGTTATTATTATTAGAACTGCTGGACCCGCAGATCCTGCTCCAACGCTGCTTTCCTGAAGACATAGATGTATTATTATGCAGCATCATCATCATCATCATCATCATCATCATCATCATCATCATCATTATTATTATTGTTATTAGAAGTGTTGGACATGCAGGTCCTGTTCCAACGCTGCTTCCCCAGTGGCGTCAGTTCAGAAAAAGCTAAGGCATGGCAACATGACTGGTGTCTTGCACTCGCACGACACCAGTCATGTTACCATACCTTAAGAAGTACATTCTATTTCCCCCCGTTTCTATGGTTTCTTGGGCTGGATATGGCAGCCTGGAACGGTTGTTCAAGTGCAGCTAAACTTGGCATGTTAGTAAACGTACCACGATACCTTGTTAAAGTGACCATTTTGTTACATTTTGTAGTTATTTTACTGTAATTTAACAACATAATACAGATAGACAAAGAGACATTCATGGATTTATATTTAAAGGTAACTTTTATTTTTCCCCCTGGAACCAGGGCATGGCAGCTGCATACCCCCCGCCATACCCAATTGACGCCCGTGTGCTTTCCCGAAGACATAGATTTATTATTATTATTGTGGGCTCGCCTGAAAGGCGAGAACACCATGTTATCTTCATTATTTATAGAGTGAGTTCCGTCGCAGTCGAGTTGTGGAAAAACATCTAGGAGTGGTGTTAGCTGGAGTGTTGGTTGAGCTTCACATGACAGTCAGCACGCTGTAGAATATAGTCAGGAGCAGCCCACACTGTTTCGTAGGAACAGTATTTCTAGTTATTATTATTATTATTAGAACTGTAGGACACGTGGAGGTCCTTCTCCAATGCTGTCACATCGTGATCTGCTATTTGTAGATAGCCATTAACACAATTACTGCCTTTTAATCTGAAGTTTGCTTGGTGCCTTGGTGCCGCGTCGTTTCCTCCGTAGGCCGCCGCTATTATTTTGAAGGGCCGGAAGGGGGTTGTTTTTTTTTTTTTTGGATTATCACTTGACGGCAACGATTACGTCATCTAGTCACATGACAGTGTGGGTCCAGAAGGGAAACATGGCTGCGCCCAGCCGAGTGTATTTGTGTACAGTATGGAGACCACCCTTTGTATAAGAATGTCTCTTTTGAGTAAATGAAGTCTCTATATGGGCCTCTCAATGGATTTACTATGGAGGACGTTCAATTCGCGTGCACGCCCGATGTGCGTTGTAAACAAATCGCGGACATTACCAATGCAGGCGGGTGCGGAGCGACGTACAGTAAGTAATAATACCTTTACTGTATATACAGTAAGATTGACAGTCCTCACCGTCAACGGCACCATGGTTTTAACCCTTTCAATGACGGTGAGGATTGTCAACGGCAGCAGAACAGTTAATGTAAAGTTGTAAAACGGAGCCTAGTTGCTTCTATAGGGCTTATTTTCATAGACCTGGCCGCTTTCTTTGGCAAAATGTGGCCACACACCGATTCCCTGTTCACTTCCTTACTAGGGAGGAAGTGAGGAGATGTTGACTGAAGCAGAAAGGCAATGGCAGCGCCCTGGAGATGGCCAGGAATAAGGTGAATATTCTTTTTCAGAGCAGTGTAATGAGAGTGCGACTCGCCGCAGACTAGAAGTGGCTTCGCATGGAGTCCTAGCGAGCCTCTGCCCCGTCCGCCCCCATTCTAGCCCAGTCATTAATTCACTGGTAAGTAGACCAAATCACAATCGTCTTTTTCACCATTTTAACGCAGTCGCGGGCTTATCTAAGGTAGATAACATTATTAAAAGAAGTGAAAAAGAATGGGGGCGGACGGGGCAGAGGCTCGCTAGGAATGAGAACAGGCTCCATGCGTGCATGTGTGCGCTTGCGTAGGCTAGGCTAAGTTAGCTTCCCACCATAGAGTAAATAGACTTGACGGAAGTGTCGCCACTCTCCTTACACTGCTCTGGTTCTTTTACCTCTCTGCGGCCAGCGCCTCTAGCCCCGCCCACTGGGCCTCCAGCTCTGCGATTCGCTCCTGTATCTTGGCCACGCCCAGGTGTCCGGGCGCCAGCGCCAGGCTCCGCCCCTCGGCCACGGTGGTCCTGAGCCCCGCCCCCCTGCCAGTCATCTCGTCCTCGAAGGCGCGGTGCTGCGAGAGCAGCCGCAGCGCCCCCGTCAGGTCACGAGCACGCTCCTCCGACCGCACGATGCTCTCCTGGACAGGAAACAGGAAACACACGGCCAGAATGAAAACGTTATGGACACGTGGAGAGAACAAGGGCTGTGATGGCAGAAATGTATAGATAGATTCTTGTATTAAAGTGTCCTGCACCAAATAGGGCATTCACAGAATATTCGAATATCAAAGTCATTATTCGATGTTGTTATCGACAACGTTGTAGTCTAGTCAAGTTACCAAGTCTTAAACATATCTGACAGATTTGGTGTTGCATATTGTGCTTCAGCAAAATTCGCTGGTATTTGTTTTTATTTCCCCTCTTGTTTGTTTTCTTTTTTCTTCCCATAAAAGTAGAACACATGTGATTTGTAACAATCAGAAATAACGTTGCTGATAATGTGTCCATCTGTCAGCCAACAAAAACATGTGGAATGTTGGTGAAATGTAATTTGTCGTAGAGCCTGCCTACTTCATCCAGCGTTAATTTGCATGCAAACACACCGAATCTCCAACCTGCAAAGTGAACTGATCCCCATTGCTTTAGTTACACTCGCATGCGGACATTGACGCGACAAGTATAACATCATGAAATTCTATGACATAGTTGATCAGAAAACAGTCTTATTAGCATTCAAAGCACAGCTTAAATCACTGCCATTCTGCATTCAGAAATTGTTCCAAATCAAAGAAACCAAGTATGAGCTGAGGGCCAAAAGCTTGTTTGAAATGGAGACTCCTAGAACAAACATTAAGAAGAGATGTACATCATTTAGAGCACGAGAAATATGGAATAATTGTCATAATGACCTTAAAATGTGTAGTTCTATTTACCTGTTAAAGAAAAACTTTAAAGATAATGTAGTAAATATGTATAAAACTGTTTTGTAAAAGATGAAATATTATATTAATGCGAGAAACGCAAATTGTTACATTTTTTCTTTTGTTTTTTGTGTTGTTTTGTTATAGCATTACAATGACTTTGTTTATGATTTAAGAATTTAAAATTATAGAAAGGACAAAAAGGGTAGGCACTATAAGCTTCGGCTTCTGCCTAGTCCTTTTCGGTTGAATTATTGTTTATTTTTTTATTTTGTGTTGTTATTGTTTTTACAATGATTTTAACCTTGAACCGAAATAAAAACCATTCATTCATTCATTCAAGTCGCTCCATGTCAAACAGACAAACACACAAAAGAAAACCGTGTGGATTATGCTGACATAAACACACTGGGACAATTCAGAAGCACTTCATTAGAAAATGTAATTAGTAGGCCTACCCTTGTGTATGTAAATCTGACATTAGTAGATTGTTTTCTTCTTGGACGTGCATTTGTGGCAGGTTATTTAATTTGGGATTTTGACAGAGCCTTCACCTCCTCTTAACGGAACGGCGTTCCGGCTCACTTTCACCACTGGTGTCTATGCATTCCTCTCTGGGTTCCCAAAGGAACCAAGCTCCATTCAACTGGACAGAACTATGGAACAGATTATCTCGACGGTCCATTTTCTTTTCTCATATTCTTAGACCCTACTGCGTGTTTTAAAGCGATCTGTGCATAGACCGAAGAAACACATGAAAGCTGCATGTTAGATGATGATCCAGGTCCCCTATTGGCTCATATAGAACTAACCTTCTCTCCTATTGGCTCATATATAACTAACCTTCTCTCCTATTGGCTCATATAGAACTAACCTTCTCTCTGATCCAGGTCTCCTATTGGCTCATATATAACTAACCTTCTCTCCTATTGGCTCATATAGAACTAACCTTCTCTCCTATTGGCTCATATATAACTAACCTTCTCTCCTATTGGCTCATATAGAACTAACCTCCTCTCCTATTGGCTCATATAGAACTAACCTCCTCTCCTATTGGCTCATATAGAACTAACCTTCTCTCTGATCCAGGTCTCTTCCTGGCTCATGTCCCAGTAGAACTAACCTTCTCTTTGATCCAGGTCTCCTATTGGCTCATATAGAACTAACCTTCTCTCCAATTGGCTCATATAGAACTAACCTTCTCTCCTATTGGCTCATATAGAACTAACCTTCTCTCCTATTGGCTCATATAGAACTAACCTTCTCTCTGATCCAAGTCTCTTCCTGGCTCATGTCCCAGTAGAACTTCCAGAGGCGTTTGGATTCCTCCAGCCTGGCCCGGCGCTCTGCAGCCAGCTGGGACAGCTCCTGGTAGGAGAACTCCATGTGGGACACCCTGTCCTCGATCACCTGGGGGTCGCAGGGCTTATAACCTGCACAGAGATAATAAAACTAGTTCATTAACAGTTATATAGCTAATTAAAACACCCTGTCCTCGATCACCTGGGGGTCGCAGGGCTTATAACCTACACAGAGATAATACAACTAGTTTAGTCAGTAGGTTTAACCATGGTCAAAGTATGGGTTTAACCCATTTAGGCCTAGAATTGAATGCTTTAACCAGTGAAAAATAGCAGATATACAAGCTCACAGCGCGGCTGCGAGCGTGTAGATCTGCTATTTTTGAAAAAATGTGTGCAAATCTTTGAATAATGTATTTTCAAAGCAAACGTTTGTAACTCAAATTTTGCTACTGGGTGGTCCCTGGAACTAAATATTTTGAGATGGGGGAACGTGGCCAAATAAATATCATTTTGGGGGTCCTTCACATGAAAAGGTTTGAGAACCACTGACATAGTAATCTCTCAAGAACAGACTAACTGAGCTCCAGTTAAGTGAAAAGGACCTTTTCTTTGACGATGGCTGGCCAGATTGCTGACATAGAATGGAATAAATAATAAATAAAATATGGAATAGGGAAAAAGAGCAGACTAAGTACAGAGTGAAAGGTCAAGTTTATTAAGCATTGACGGTTCAAGTGGTTAAATATCTGAAATTGACATGCATCCAAATATACTGATGATTGTGCTAAGAAGGAAACTATATGGAATCTACAGGTTGTGGGGGTCCCTGCTTCATCTCTCTCAACTAGGCCTGAAAACGTTAAAAGACCCGTTATAGACGATAGTTTCTCACCGTCTCCGCTGATGGAGCATCTCTGGGCGTTGGTGTTGACCTGCCGGACCCTCTCTGCCTGCACGGAGATGTGAGCTTCAACCAGAGCATGTTTCTGGAGCAGGTCCTCCACACCCAGGAGGTGAGCTCCGTAGTCCTGGGACAGCAGCAGCATCTACACACACACAACCATGCACGCACGCACGCACGCACGCACGCACGCAGACGCACACGCACGCAGACGCACACACACACACACACACACACGCACACACACACACACACAGGCACACACACATACACGCACGCACGCACAAGCACGCACGCACAAGCACAAGCACGCACGCACGCACGCACGCACACACACACGCACCCACAAATCATGGTTATTTATAAAGCACATATAACACATTCCATGCCATGATTGGAGATCTCCGTCCTTTGGATATGGCTTTGGGCGTATTATGCTGCGTGTATTATTGTAATGGATCGGTAGGTAGTAGGTACAGTATTGCTTTGCACTAACTTAAGAGCACTAACGTTCATATATGCACTTTCATACTTAAGATTATTGAGAGGGGCGTTTCCGCGAGGCGGGTCTTAACTCAAGCCTGGTGGGTTTAGGAAACACGCTCTAAATATAGCACTTGTGTGCCAAAACATCTCCATCTTTTCGTTGTTGGCCACTAGATGGTGCTGTTCACTATTCTATGAGTCAGCAGTGTGCTTCCCCAGAGCACACAGGAGCCAGTGCTGACTCATTAATGCATGTGGTGAACCATGAGACGACAAAGACAAAGAAACACACACACACACACACACACACGCGCGCGCACACACACACGCACACACACCTGAATTATGTTTAGCAATTTTTGGAATCCTGAAAAGTAACAATCTTTATTTCATTTCAAATGCATTTAGTTACCGTAAATAACCAATTAATCGCCCGGTGGCAAACTGCCGCCTGGTCTCTTTTAAACGCCCAGGGTCTGACCCCATTTTGCGAAAAATTAACCCCCGGGCTTCTAATTGGTTATTTACGGTATACTTTATGACTTTATGAACTTAAATAAACATACATTGGACATGAATATACCTTCATCTCGTCCATCCAGTCCATGATGTGCAGCATCTCCTGGAAGACTCTCTGCAGGTTGAGGTTGAGCTCCAGTCTCCTCCTCCGGTCCTTCAGGAGCTCTGGAAGAACAAACACCCACACTGTTATCTTCTATCTCTACATGAAACACCCACACTGTTATCTTCTATCTATACATGAAACACCCACACTGTTATCTTCTATCTATACATGAAACACCCTCACTGTTATCTTCTATCTATACATGAAACACCCACACTGTTATCTTCTATCTCTACATGAAACACCCACACTGTTATCTTCTATCTCTACATGAAACACCCACACTGTTATCTTCTATCTCTACATGAAACACCCACACTGTTATCTTCTATCTCTACATGAAACACCCACACTGTTATCTTCTATCCCTACATGAAACACCCTCACTGTTATCTTCTATCCCTACATGAAACACCCTCACTGTTATCTTCTATCCCTACACGAAACACCCTCACTGTTATCTTCTATCTATACATGAAACACCCACACTGTTATCTTCTATCTCTACATGAAACACCCTCACTGTTATCTTCTATCTCTACATGAAACACCCACACTGTTATCTTCTATCTCTACATGAAACACCCTCACTGTTATCTTCTATCTCTACATGAAACACCCACACTGTTATCTTCTATCTCTACATGAAACACCCACACTGTTATCTTCTATCTCTACATGAAACACCCACACTGTTATCTTCTATCTCTACATGAAACACCCACACTGTTATCTTCTATCTCTACATGAAACACCCACACTGTTATCTTCTATCTCTACATAAAACACCCACACTGTTATCTTCTATCTCTACATGAAACACCCACACTGTTATCTTCTATCTCTACATGAAACACCCACACTGTTATGTTCTATCTCTACATGAAACACCCACACTGTTATCTTCTATCTCTACATGAAACACCCACACTGTTATCTTCTATCTCTACATGAAACACCCACACTGTTATCTTCTATCCCTACATGAAACACCCACACTGTTATGTTCTATCTATACATGAAACACCCACACTGTTATCTTCTATCTCTACATGAAACACCCACACTGTTATCTTCTATCTCTACATGAAACACCCACACTGTTATCTTCTATCTCTACATGAAACACCCACACTGTTATCTTCTATCTATACATTAGGGACATCTACATCTGTGTGTCTGTGTGTGTATGTGTCTGCGCTGACGTTATCCAATGGGAAAACCCTTGAGAAAACACATGGTGACATCAGCCAATGGGAAAACTCTTGAAATGTCATGCCGGTCGATGTGACATATGGCCCGTGTGCCACCAAAACTGTGGGAGGATAGCGTGGAAAAATAAAGTGTATCTGGAAAGACGGAAGAAGAAAGTCAGAGTAGTACTATGTGCAACTACTACACACTAATGAATTGCATTTTCATAGCGCTTTACAGTGGTTAATTCATTCATACATTGTGAGGTGAAATATAGTGTCAAGCTAACCCAGACCAACTTATTGGAGGCAATGTGGGGTTCAGTGTCTTGTCCAAAGACACTTCCACATGTGGATATGAGGACCCGGGATTTGATCTGTCGTGCCACGGATCATTGGGCGACCAGCTCTATCACCTGAGCCATATCCACCCTGGAGCATATCTAATCATATACAAACCAGACCAGATCAGATCTAAAATCACATAGGCATGACTGTCTGTGGAATTAGATCTGCAAATCATGTAGGCATGACTGTCTGTGGAATTAGATCTACAAATCATGTAAAAGACTGACTGTCTTTGGAATTAGATCTTCAAACCATGTAGATGTGACTCTATGGAATCCCATCTAACTAGACGTGCATACAAAATTCGACGGAAAGTACATGCTGCGTTCATGATTTTAGGTATTTTGTTCAAAACAGATCATTCCTGAAAACGTTGGAAGCCAATGTTAGCCAATCAGGATGGAATATGAAGAATCTGACTGATCCATCTTGATGACATGACTATAGAGATACTGTGTACCGATTAATGTGATTTTTTATGTGAGGGCGGTAGGCAGGTAGGTAGCTAGTAGAGCTGTGAACGAATATTCTATATTCGAATATTCCTTCGAATGTTAACAATAAAAGAATATTCGAAAGTAAAAAATTGAGCTTCAAATTAATTTATATTTAATTAAAACAAATCTGCCGCACTTTTCGCGAGATTCTGGCCGCATGTAACGTTAAAAGGTGGCTGGTCTCGCGAGGCAGAAGTCTCCATTCGCCGCTGCAAAAGTGGGCTGATCTATAAGTCCACAATGCGTCGCTGATCCAATACGTTGTGGGCTTGTAGATTAAGGGTGCATGTTTAGCGACACCGACATACAGCGAAGAATAAACCTCCAGCTACTTAACTTTCCCTTCACACTGACCGTCTGTCCTCCGCCTAGCAGACACAGTGCTTTAACTCTTGAGTTAAACGTGCTCACGTTTAATCACACAATGTAACTTTAATTGATTCAGAATGATAACGAGTCAAGCTGAAACGGGCGACTCATTTGGTAGTGACGGGAAGGCAGACAACGAGACTTCTCCACCGAAAACACTATGTAAAAAAGCATGGATTTCTTCTCTCACGAGTCTGCCTGCACGCAGCCACGTTCACGGTAAAACTCCCTCCGTCACACTAGGCTACTCTTGTAGACTACCTAATCTGATTCAAACCAAAACATAATCCATTGGTGTGATTATAATTGCTCGTTTCACGTCGTGGTTGTTCCACTTCCAACTTCCATCACAGCTGCTGTGACGCTTCGCATAGACGATGCGATGCTGCTCTGCGCTTTTACCAACGCCAGGCACGTGCACACAGACATCAAACGGGGCTTGAGCCCCTGCCCTTTTAAGAGAGAATTGTCCACCAAAGGGCCCTTTTAGAAATGTCAGCCCCTGTCTCTCTTAACATTCTCTACACGTCCCTGACCAACGCGGACCTGCACGACCACCAGTAAAGCGATAGAAGCGACTGTCTAGAATAAACAGCTTCAGGTTTGGGGGGTCGCGAACGTCGCCTAATACAGGTCTATTGATATGCAAATAGGCTTGTGTCTTTGTTAACGCGCGACCCAAAAAAACGGCAACAATGGCTGTATTGGTGTGAATATAACATGTAAAAAAAAAAAGAAAAAAAGCTCAGAAGCTCCGAATTGCGAATGCTTCGAATTTCTCTACTTATTCGAATATTTCGAATTTATTCGAATCAACGGTGGATTTTAGACCGAATATTCGAATGCCCGTAGCCAATCAGGGACCATAATTTCTGGTATACGTCAGATGGATGGATATATCATTTATAGATACAGACAGATAGACCAGTAAGACTTTAAATCTGGAGATAAGCGACAGTCAAGTCGCATACACAAACTTTAGAAGGCAATGGTATCCAATCAGGAGGGAATATGGGAACTGGGCCAGGTCCATGTTGATGACATGACTTTAGACATACCGTGTACCGCTTTGTGTGATTTTAGGGCAAAATTTGTAGGAGCAGAGTCCAAAAATGTATTTTGCAAAAATCGGCCTGATGGTGGCGCTATATGGGACAGATGCATGTTGATGACATGACTTTAGAAATAGATAGATAGATAGATAGATAGATAGATAGATAGATAGATAGATAGATAGATAGATAGATAGATAGATAGATAGATAGATAGATAACAGATCTAGCAGACCTAGCAGGTACTCCCACAGTCTGACCACGTTGTCCCTCCTGGCCGCCACCCTCTTCATGTCCTGGTAAGACTCCGCCTCCAGCTCCTTGGCCACGCCCACCACGGCCTGCACTCGCTCCTCATAGGCTGTGATGTCCGTCTCTATGGCCTCGTGCTTCTTAGTGGCGGCCTCCACGGCCTGGAGGTCCCAGCCGAAGTTATCCTGAAATACACAACATTAAATATGAAATATAATATATACAGTATGTACACAGAGAAACAGCTTCTTAGTGGCAGCCTCTACTGCCTGGAGGTCCCAGCCGAAGTTATCCTGAAATGTACAACATTAAATATGATACATATATCTGAAATATTATATATAGTACACAGAGACACAGCTTCTTAGTGGCGGCCTATACTGCCTGGAGGTCCCAGCCGAAGTTAGCGGTTATCCAACACATTGGATGTCCATGAATAAACAATAGAAGTGTAACGATATAGTAACTGTATCGAAATATCGTTTTTAACTTAGAAAATCGAAGTATATTGAAATGAAAACAGCTAAAATGTAATCGAAGTAGAGAATCGAATCGGCAGTGCAAATAATCAATTGTATCGATACTGCCTACATGGGCATTGTATTTAGAAGACATTTTTAAGAAGAACATTTTTACTTTTCCTTTCCATATAGCTACACTGGTCTATGGATAAATGTGTGTAATCTCTGGGTTCATGTCACGGTGCAGGTTTGTCAATATACAATGTCCATGTATTTGGCAGATAATCACTGTGTTTACTTATTTATGTCCATAATAATACATGTTTCCCTTAAAAACCTGCACTATCCACACCTTTCACACAGATATAATGTCTTTGCTAAATAGTTACTATATCGATTTTAAATCATTGAATCCAATCAAATTGCTTATACAGTGTTTGTTTAACTTTGTTTAGAAAGGAATCCATGCCGCACTAAAGCCACCAACTTGGAGACGTGTATTTTTCCTTGTTTCTGTCAGAATCTGTCAGAGGTTGTCTCCAAAGAGACTACACCGTTTACCTGTGCAACCAGCCGTTGGTTCTCAGACAGCCAGGTCTCATGGTGTGGGTTAGTATGGGGTAGTGTAGGGTAGTGTTAGGGTAGTGTAGGGTAGTGTTAGTACCTGTGCAACCAGCCGTTGGTTCTCAGACAGCCAGGTCTCATGGTGTGGGTTAGTATGGGGTAGTGTAGTAGGGTAGTGTTAGGGTAGTGTAGGGTAGTGTTAGTACCTGTGCAACCAGCCGTTGGTTCTCAGACAGCCAGGTCTCTCTCATGGCCGCCTTGCGGTCGAAGCGTCTGGCCAGCTGCTCCAGTTTCTCCTGGCGAATCAGCTCCGTCCTCAGGGCCAGCTCGCGCTCATGCTCCGCCTTCTCCAGGCGCTCCCACGTCTGATTGGACGGACAAATGAGTGTCACAATGTCATTCAAGGGGGAGGCAGCATAGAGACCAGGATTAGGCTACTGCAACGCCCCCAGCGCCCACAGCGTCGCTGGCGGGAATCGAACCCAGGACCTTCTCTTTGTGAGGCGTTCCCGGTTGCTGCCTGCACATTTTACATCTGCAAATCTGCTGGTTCAGAAAAGGCTTTCTGAAATACCATTGGGACGCCCACCGGACGCAATAAAGATAACGATATATCGGCGTTCACATCAATTATGACGGAAATAATTGCCGATCTACAAGCTCACACTGGGGATATTATTTGGCAAAGACATTTGATAGAGAGTGAAAAAGACTGTATCAAGTACAGTACATATATTATAAGTACCTTTTACCAATTATAGAGTTTAAGTGGTACTGGATATGCAGCTTGGTAAATAAAAGGTGAATTGATCCCAGTGCATGATGGAGGACGATAGCACGATAAATGAAATCTCCACAATACGATTATTGTGAGTGTTTGTTTTATCTCGTTAAACGATAATATCGCTTATTACACACCATGTTTGAATGCTTGATTCTGATTGGTCAATCGCTGAAATCAGCAGTCTGTTATTTCTTGATAACGGACCGATAATCAAAGGCTCAGAACACCTGCTGCACTCAGGTTGCACTGCGTGAATGTAGTGCCGTATCCAACATGTCAGCCATGTAAACAAACACACAGCTACATTTACAACTAAACGTTGCACTCAAGAATTAAAATATTTGAAGAAATAGGCAATGCAGTATCAGGAAATGGATTCTGTTTGACCAGCACTTGCTTGTTTCCCGAGGAGACCGTGTTGCGCTGGGAGTGAACACTTATGCAATACTTTGACTACTGTAAGCAAGGAAATACTTTGTTTTGTTTTAGTTTTGAGTCAAATTATTAATGTTATTGACTAGCCGTGTAATAAGCTAAGGATAATGTCTGTCTGAGCGGTCGTCCCTTCAGCCTGATGATCAGGATGTCGGGACTTCTATTTCTGGATAACTCAGCCAGACATTGAGAGAGTGTTTTCTACTGGTGATTCAGTCAGAGTGTATCAAAGGGTGCGCTCGTTTTATTGTCCACGACATTGCCAGCGGCACGAAGGCCAGCGGACCTTGGTCCTGCTCTTCGCGCCCGAGCGCCGCAGGCGCGAGTGCCCGCGAACGCCCGCGCAGTCCGGTGCGCATTTCCGAACGCACCCTTTGATACACTCGGACTGAAACACCAGAGGAAAACACCATCCCGCCAGACATTAGCCCTTACTTATCGTACCATCCCTAGACAGCAATGACTTTTTGGAACTCTCTACCAGTATGTAGGCCTATTACAACAATTAACAGTAAAAGGCACTTTAAGAACAGACTAAAGCATTTTATCATGCATCCGGATTCATTGTAATTCTGTATATATGCACTGTATACCATGTAACATTATCTGAATGCACTAACCGTGTTTTTATGCTGTCGAGTATTTTATCTGATTAAATATATTTTTCTGTGATATTTGTAAACATATGTTATTTTTTTTATATGTATATTATTTTCTGTGGCCCCCAGGAAGAATAGCTGTTGCCAGGTGTAACAGCTAATGGGGATCTGAAATAAACTCATACCTTGTTGATGTCAGAGATCAGCTTGCCCTCTCTGGGAGTGTAGACCTTCTGGTTGTTGGCTCTCATCTTACTCTGTCCCTCTACCCTACCATACCATACAGTAACAGTACGTACCTTGTTGATGTCAGAGATCAGCTTGCCCTCTCTGGGAGTGTAGACCTTCTGGTTGTTGGCTCTCATCTTACTGCTCTACCCCACCATCCCATACAGTACCCACCTTATTGATGTCAGAGATCAGCTTGCCCTCTCTGGGAGTGTAGACCTTCTGGTTGTTGGCTCTCATCTTACTCTGGATGGTGAAGAGCAGGACCTCCAGGTTACCTTTCTCTGTGAACCTGAGGCACGTGCACACACATGCACAGACGCACACACACACGCACGCAGACACACACACACACACACACACACACACACACACACACACACACACATGCACAGACGCACACACACACGCACGCAGACACACACACACACACACACACACACACACACAGACGCACACACACACGCAGACACACACACACACACACACACACACACACACACACACACACACACACACACACACACACACACACACACACACACACACACACACACACACACAGACACAGTTAGACAAGTGGTCCCGCACTCTGGTCACAGAAGTTATGCGGGAACGCATAACTTTTGAGTGGCAAAAAAATATATATGTTCTGGCCGTGACAGCCCATACATCCAAACAGAGAAGTCCTAAATGATTGCATTAAACAACGTTAAACTCACTTTGCCACTCACTCGCACTCTCTCTATATGTGTTTCTGTTACTAACTTGGGAGTTTTCTCTACTGTACGGTAGGTAGGTGTTATGTGAGTTTCTGTTCCTAACTTGGAAGGTTTCTCCACTGTACGGTAGGTAGGTGTTATGTGAGTTTCTGTTCCTAACTTGGAAGGTTTCTCCACTGTACGGTAGGTAGGTGTTATGTGAGTTTCTGTTCCTAACTTGGAAGGTTTCTCCACTGTACGGTAGGTAGGTGTTATGTGAGTTTCTGTTCCTAACTTGGAAGGTTTCTCCACTGTACGGTAGGTAGGTTTTATGCGAGTTTCTGTTACTAACTTGGGAGGTTTCTCTACTGTACAGTAGGTAGGTGTTATGTGAGTTTCTGTTACTAACTTGGGAGGTTTCTCTACTGTACAGTAGGTAGGTGTTATGTGAGTTTCTGTTACTAACTTGGGAGGTTTCTCTACTGTACAGTAGGTAGGTGTTATGTGAGTTTCTGTTACTAACTTGGGAGGTTTCTCTACTGTACAGTAGGTAGGTGTTATGTGGGTTTCTGTTACTAACTTGGGAGGTTTATCCACGGTACAGCTGGTAGGTGTTATGTGAGTTTCTGTTACTAACTTGGGAGGTTTCTCCACTGTACAGCTGGTAGGTGTTATGTGGGTTTCTGTTACTAACTTGGGAGGTTTCTCCACTGTACAGCTGGTAGGTGTTATGTGGGTTTCTGTTACTAACTTGGGAGGTTTCTCCACGGTACGGTAGGTAGGTGTTACGTGGGTTTCTGTTACTGACTTGGGAGGTTTATCCACGGTACAGTAGGTAGGTGTTATGTGAGTTTCTGTTACTAACTTGGGAGGTTTCTCCACGGTACAGCTGGTAGGTGTTATGTGAGTTTCTGTTACTAACTTGGGAGGTTTCTCCACGGTGCAGTAGGTAGGTGTTATGTGAGTTTCTGTTACTAACTTGGGAGGTTTCTCCACGGTGCAGTAGGTAGGTGTTATGTGAGTTTCTGTTACTAACTTGGGAGGTTTCTCCACGGTACGGTAGGTGTTGAAGGCTTGTAGCTGCTGCTGCACTCCGAGCAGAGAGTTGGCGAACTTGCGGTTGTTGAGGATGATGATGGTCTGTTCGATCCACTCCAGCAGGTCTGAGGCCAGAGACTCGTACTTCTCGATCATCTTCTCCGTCTCGATGGCGTTGTCCAAAACCTGCAGGGAAAGTTCCTCGTTACTCACTCTGACCATGGGGCAACAAACCAGGTGCGATTAAAACGTGTTCATTTTTAAGCATGTTATTTTGCTGTAATTCATTAATTTCAATTAATCAGTTAAAAGTCACAGCCCTATGTTAAAAGTAGTGCTGTTGAAAGCATGTTGTAACTACAACGCTAACAGAACAGAGGCAGCGAACGCTACCTTTCCGATGCGCTTCCCCTCCACCTTCAGAGCCTTCATCTTGGAGAAGTAGTGGTAGTAGGTGACCACGTAGGTGATGACTGACTTCTCATCTGGATGATCCACACTGATGTCTGAAAAACAATAACATCCATGTATTTATTTATTACATGTACATTACAAAGATTAGCAATACATAAGGAGTAAGATTAGCAATACATAAGTTGGCAGCAGGTTGCACAATCCCTGTATTATAATAACTGTAGTTTGGTCACACAGTAGAATTAGTAATAATAAGTATAAGGGGTCCTTCAGATGAGCAGCGGTTGCCGTGGGGGCTGCCGCTAGGATCATCGGTGTCAGCGCCGCGGTGAGACACAAACACACTCGCTCAGTGAGTCCACAAAGATGAACACAGTCCATCTCTCACCGCCCGCGTACATGGGTTTTTCACGGGACCGTGCCCGCTCACCTCACCGCCCCTAAACCTCTCCGCACGGCCATAAGAGACGCCCGCCTTTCATTGAAAATGAATTACTAGGAAGCGGTGACCACGTATCGTCTGGAACTCCCTTTAGAGGTACTACTAGTACATTCAGTGTCCAGTAGTTTGGTCAGTGGAGGAGGACCCCAGTACCATCCAGGGGAAAGAGGTGGAGAACGAGTTCCAAGGAGTCCACTTGAACAAGGATCTGGACTGGAGAAACAACACGGAAGCTGTCTACAAAAAGGGACAGAGCAGACTGTCCCTCCCGAGGAGGCTCAAGTCCTTTAATGTGTGCAGCAGGCTGCTGTCATGTTTATCAGTCTGTTTTATGCAGTGATATGCTGGGGAGGTGTTTTATCAGTCTGTTGTAGCCAGCATTCTGCTTTATGCAGTGATATGCTGGGGAGGTGTTTTATCAGTCTGTTGTAGCCAGCATTCTGCTTTATGCAGTGATATGCTGGAGAGGTGTTTTATCAGTCTGTTGTAGCCAGCATTCTGCTTTATGCAGTGATATGCTGGGGAGGTGTTTTATCAGTCTGTTGTAGCCAGCATTCTGCTTTATGCAGTGATATGCTGGGGAGGTGTTTTATCAGTCTGTTGTAGCCAGCATTCTGCTTTATGCAGTGATATGCTGGAGAGGTGTTTTATCAGTCTGTTGTAGCCAGCATTCTGCTTTATGCAGTGATATGCTGGAGAGGTGTTTTATCAGTCTGTTGTAGCCAGCATTCTGCTTTATGCAGTGATATGCTGGGGAGGTGTTTTATCAGTCTGTTGTAGCCAGCATTCTGCTTTATGCAGTGATATGCTGGGGAGGTATTTTATCAGTCTGTTGTAGCCAGCATTCTGCTTTATGCAGTGATATGCTGGAGAGGTGTTTTATCAGTCTGTTGTAGCCAGCATTCTGCTTTATGCAGTGATATGCTGGAGAGGTGTTTTATCAGTCTGTTGTAGCCAGCATTCTGCTTTATGCAGTGATATGCTGGGGAGGTGTTTTATCAGTCTGTTGTAGCCAGCATTCTGCTTTGGCTGAGGAAGTGGCATTAAGGCCTGGGAGCTGAACAAGCTAAATAAAAGGCCAGCTCAGTTGTTGGCCTCCGAATGGAGGGGCTGCAGTCAGTGGCAGAGAGGAGGATCAGGGACGTGATAATGCAATCCGTAGGATACGGGGGTGAATAAATTAGAAGCCGCGGCTTGTGATTGGCTGAACCAGAGGTTGGGAGCGCTCCGCTGTATTCGCTTGGACCGCGCGGAGGTGCCGAATGTCGGTGTGAAGTAAAAATGAAGATTTACTATTCTGTACCCCAGTGTATGCAACTCGGACGGCGCTGAGTCGGCTCATGCGACCTTTGCACCACTCGACACGGCGACTGACTCGCTACCGCTTGCTCGCCGGTGTCTCACATGGCTCATGGTTGCCTGAGACGGTGCGCCTCCGACGTCATCACTGAAAACAAGCGCTCCTTTCCCTTGCATCTCCTACGGATTCCATAACAGCATTTAGGCCTGGGGCCAATTCTGATATCGTCACAAATTGGTACCACCCAAGGTGACCGTACATATTTTAAATTTTTGACTTCCTACATGTCTCTAGTTTACATTTTGGTATGATAACCCTTTCTGAGACCCAGCTTAATTGATGTTATCAGCCGCTAGAGTCGGTCTCCCATCGACTTTCTATACAGGAGGAAAATACCCTGAAAACCTTTTTTTTCTGGGTATTTAAGTAGGATGTGAGGGGTCTAACTAGGGGTTTGTCATGATGCTGAATCCATTGCAAGCATTTGTTTTGCACAAAAAACATTCCTTGGGCTACAAATGGCCACAGAAGACGCCCACACATTTGATGAAACTGATGAAAAGTGATGACTCATCACTTTTCATCACTAAACCATCGCTTTCTGTGGCCATTTTTCTAGCCCAAGGAATGTTTTTTGTGCAAAACAAATGCTTGCAATGGATTCAGCATCATGACAAACCCCTAGTTAGACCCCTCAGATCCTACTTAAATACCCAGAAAAAAAAGGTTTTCAGGGTATTTTCCTCCTGTATAGAAAGTCGATGGGAGACCGACTCTAGCGGCTGATAACATCAATTAAGCTGGGTCTCAGAAAGGGTTATCATACCAAAATGTAAACTAGAGACATGTAGGAAGTCAAAAATGTAAAAAATGTACGGTCACCTTGGGTGGTACCAATTTGTGAAGATATCAGAATTGGCCCCAGGCCTAATTGGGGACAAACTGAACTAAACTCCATCCTGGTTAATGAGAATTTCCTATCAAGATTATTGTGACCAAAATAATTTACAATATTATCGTGATAACCAAAATATCCCCATCATCCATTATCCTGGGGCACAGGAAAACAGCAGATCCTACAAGCTCACAACGCATCGCAACCGCCGTTTCACCAAAGAGGGTGTAAGTGGTACCGGATATGCAGCTCAGCAAATAAAAGGCGAATGCCGGAGTGTCGTTCACCATCGTACCATCCATACACACTATGCTGTAATGTCTCAATTCCCCCTTGAGTATTAAAATAACAACTTGGAGGTGTTATATAAAGATGAGGGACCACTTGAGAATATAAACGTTTTACTGTCCATTCAAAAACAATACAAAACGAGAACTGCAGTCTGCTAGACCAGTGTAACATCCACAACAAAACTCTCTCTCCTTCCTCTCTCTCTTTTTTTCTTCTCCCTACACTAGCTCTCTTGCTCCCCCTTGCTGCAAGTTTTAGAACAACAGAACAGGTTTTACATTAATAGAGTATATCTCCTACCTTCTGCATCCAACAGGGAGGTCAGTCCCAGGTGTTGCTCTGCCAGGTTAAAGGCATTCTGCAGGTTGTGATGAGCGTTGGACTTCTTTAGATTGTCAAAGTCAATCAGATCCGGCCTGCACGCAACAGACACACACACACACACAGTTAACACAACTACACAACCCACACACACTCTCGTTACACAACACACAGCAGCCGATGTATGCATGGTAACAGTCACTCCAAACAAACGCCCAAACTTGAAAGGAATTGAAAATAATTCTAATATTACCCAAAACAAACCAGTTTGTGACATACAGTATGCATTCATGTAAGTGTTTACATAGATATAGGGCTCAATCTTTGTCCATGCCTTACCCCTAATCCCTAAACTTATTTGCCTTGTTTTACAATTTTGAAGAAGAACATGTTAGATAGTTCAAATAGCTCATCTGCAAGCTCACAACATGTTCATGCAGATTGGTTATTTGAAGTATTCTAAAATGTTTTTCAAAAGAGCAAAAAAAAAAAAAAAGGGCAAAGACGTTTAGGGATAATGGATAAGACATGGGTGAAAATATAGCTCATACTGTATATGTGTTATGATATATGTATTATATGTGTTTACATAAGCCCCTTTTCCACTGACATGGCCCAACACCACACCACTCCACACCGCCCATTTGTGCCAGGTGTTTCCACTACAAGGACATTGGTAGAGTGGTGTGAAAGTGGTACTAAACCTGGTACTAAAAAGTATCCAATCCAGAGTAGGTCTGAGCTAGGCCAAACAGGGCCAAACACCAGACCAACAGGATATAGTTGTAATACATGACAATAGATTCTATTGTGTTATATAACCACTGTTATAATCTATTATAGTGTATTTTAGTTATCATAGTAATACATTAATACTTTATGGTGTATTATAATCACAATTATAATCCATTATACGGCATTATAATTAGGATAGTTGTAATAGAAATGTATAGTGTGTTATAATCACAGTTAACACCTTCACAGCCTGGCCAGAATGGCTTGTCGGTGGACTAGCCGGAAATTTCTATTATTGTATTATGATCTGAGACAGCATTCATTTTACAAGACCATCAGCGCGATCCCACGTAACGTCATTCTTTTTACCGCACATCACGATCCCCTGTTGTTTACTTACCAGCGAATTGTCTCAGCTCTGCATTGGCATATAGTGGGGGTTTTGGCAGAGGCATCTTCCTCCCTGTGCGCTTCGCGTGCACGATCCGTGCACATCGATGTGGGCGCATGTGATCATCTCCATATGTACAGTCCATGTAAACATTTTCATTAGCCTAGCTAGCCCCTATAGGACAACGGCTAGGCTAACGCTAGCGTCTACACAGTAAGTCTATGGGAGATGGCTGATTTGCCAGGGAGAGCGATCAACAGCACTTCCGGTTCATGCGCAGAGAAGAATGGTACTATTGGTTAGACCGAAGGTTAGATGGAGAAGGGCAGCCGATCATTATTTATTTCGTTTTTAATGACCTAGTATGGTCAATTCCGGTCTGGCTAATTTGAGTACTAAAGAAGTACGGTTTAATCCGGTTTAATATAAATGTCTCCCCATGGCCGAGAAAGAGTTAAAAGGGTCACTTTGTTTCTTACCGATAGGTGTACTTTTGTGTAATGGAAAATGTAGATATTTTATGGTGGGGTGTGGTTTGGAGTGGAGTGGAGTGGTGTGGTGTAGTGTGGTGTAGTGTGGTGCTAAAGCTGCAGTCGAAAAGGGGCTCTGGAGACACATGTATTTCTCATACAAACTGTACACAACGTACCTGTGTTTATGGAGGAGAGCGTTGAAGGCCATGCCGTCACGCCAACTAGAGGTGAAGTTGTGGATGTTCACGTTGGGATACCTGGAAAAAACACACACCGTTTAAGAACAGTTCACTTTGATTAAGGCGGCATTCACACAGGCACGTTTTATTGCGATTAAAACGAATCCTCTAACGTATTGTCGGAAAATACAAACGTTTGGGCATGTGTGAAGACGCATCCGTATTATTTTTTTAATCAAAGAAACGAATGCAAATCCACAAAAAAACGGTGGTTTCGATTCGCTACAGCAAACGCTTCACTGTTGGTGTGAATCCATCCGTCTCAAATGCAGGCAATAAAACATTGCGGTAGGCTATATAGAGCCATGTGCAGGTTAAATCCATAGTTATCTATAAAAGGTTAAATCCCCTCCAGACCGTCCGCTCTCATTAGATTTCTGACCATTCTGGCCGCCTCCTCCCCTCATTGATTTCATTTCTGATCACCGCTCCGCAGTTTCTTTTTTTATTCATACGGATTACGAGCGGAGCGCAGGCTGCGTGGACTAAAACCGAAAATGAAACAATTGTACTTTTTCAACCGCGACGCGCGATGAGCCCCGTCGGCGATTTTATAACCTTTTCTGTCAAGTCTTGTAACTAAAACCTGTATCAGCACTCAATCACTGCGTTTTGAGACGTGAGTTTACCATAGAGTTATGGAGTTTACATATCCTGACTACCCGTCTCTCTCTTCTGGTTTGTTCACACACAGTGGCGTCAGTTCAGAAAAAGCTAAGGTATGGCAACATGACTGGTGTTGCCATACCTTAGCAACATGCATGATATATTTATTTTAAGAAGTACATATAATATATAATACCTATAATATAATTATAATACCTTGTTAAAGTGACCATTTTGTTACATTTTGCATTTGTAGTTATTTTACTGTAATTTACCAACATAATAACCAGCACAGATAGACAAAGAGACATTCATGGATTTATATTTAGAACTAACTTTTATCTTCCCCCCCTGGGACCAGGGTATGGCAGCTGCATACCCCTGCCATACCCAATTGACGCCCCTGTTCACACACAGCTGAGGAGCCTACGTTACTATGGTAACCCAACAGTGCATAGATATAAAAGCTCAGAACGCGTCGCGGATGCGACGTGTTGTGAGCTTGTAGATCTGCTCCTTTCAAAGCCAGACCCACTGTGCTGTACAGGGATGTATCGCTCGGGCAGTCAGGCTGTGGAGAGGCGACTTTTGGGAAGACAATTGCAATATTTTGGCTTATCGCCGAACCTTAACTCATTAAAAGCCAACCGCGAGATGTCTCACGAAAAGTACTCGAGTACTTATAGTGCCAAACGCGAGATGTCTCGCGAAAAGTAATCTATTACTGTAACGTTGAGTACATTACCGAGTAGAATGGCCGGATGTCCGGAGACGAAATTCGTCGCTGATTCATCATCATCACGGCTCCACTAGCACAAAATAGTCATCCCATAACATTGAGGTGGACGGGGATCTCATCTTTAATGTCCATTATCTCAAAACTACACTTTAGAAGCGAAGATGGAGGCAGATGCTCGCTTATATAACACATGTATAAATACTCCGATGCAATCCAGCATGGCATGCACGTAACAACGATCGGTTCCGTCGCAGGATGCGATGACGTCAGACCGGAAGTAATCAGCTCGTGGCCTTCTGGCCTTCAAAATAAGATAACGGGAGTGAATGGGGGCGGGGGCGGGCACTCTGGACATTTTAATCCGTTAAAAGTCAGTGGCACTAAATCGGTTAATTAACTCATTCCCTGCCAGGCCCGATAGTCCCGAGATTATTCCAATGTCTTTCCCCGCCAGGCCCGATAGTCCAGAGAATAAAAAAAAAAAAAAAAAAAAAAAAAATCAAATTTTTTTTTGGAAAATGGAGTAGGCATGATAGCAATCGCGAAATTGCATGTTTAACCCCCATAGCAACCCCATCTTTCAAGCATGGCAGCCATTTTGGCAGCCATCTTTGTTAAACATAGTGGCTGTTATCTCATGAATGCCTGAACGGATTTCCATTCGGATTTTTTTGTTTGAAAGCTGTGAGCAATGTGGACACACGTGGTGCATTATCTAGGCATGGGTGTGCATGATCCGTGCACACCCAATTACATGGAAGTCTATGGAGACGAATGGCAGGTGGGAGTACGGAGGTATGTTAAAATGGCGGTCAATGTGTTAATAGATACGGGGGTGCGGTAATTACCGCAATACCGGCGGTAAATGGGAAGACGGTTACCGCGATAACAAAATGTCGATACCGACCCAGCCCTAGAGCATATATGTCGATGTAATAATAATCTAACTGAGTGTAATAATCTTATTTTTAGTGTAATAATATTTTTTTCAGTGTAATAATCTCACCCAGCAGTCTTCATCTGACACCAGAGCAGCAGAGCATCCTTGGCCGATCTCTTCTCCTTGTTGTCCTCTGTCTCCACACTGATGTCCTGGATCTGTACGGAACAAACATAACACAATGAATGAATAGTTAGTTGTACAGCTGGTGTCTGCTGGCTGTAGGGTCAGTGCCGTCGCTACCCTGACGCACAGCATGCACAGTGCATCAGGCACCACGCTGCCCAAGGCAAACAAAAAGAAAAAGCCGACCATCATCATAATAACTAACTTTATTTGCTCTCCCTAAAAATAATCACGGTATGCATGTGAGCGTGTGTGATGCCTGATCAATGGTTGTGATGCCTGACCAATGGTTTCATCCATTTGATCTAGGGCCGGTGCCGCAGTGCAGTCTGTCTGCAGTCTGACACAGTGGAGATTGGACGGTCATAGAGGTGGGCGATATGGAAAAATACAATATCACAATATTTTTCCAAGCGGTATGATAATACACGATCTCATCACGATTCTTTTTCATGTTGGTTTTATGGTTATTTTTCAAGTTACTTAACAGTACAACAACCTACAATTAAGGTAATATGAACTAAAAGAAAAAGGAGTAACAGACCATTTAGACCAGTGGTCCTCAAACTGGGGTCCAGGGACTCTCTGGGTTTCCTTTTGGGAGGTCTACATTGACCCTTACAAGTATGTAACTCAGACATTGTACAAATTAAACCAAATGTACACCAATTCAACAGGATTTTCTTTTTTTATAAGGCTCTCCCTCATTGTATCACATCACATCTCATATATATATCTCTGAAAAGGCATACTGTATCGTGGAGACATTGTATCGTCTCGATGATATTTATCACCATATCGCCCACCCCTAGACGGTCATAGACTGATCTGATGCATTGATTTGCAAAAGTAAGAATTTGGGCTGGGATGTGATTAAAACTTTTAATCTAATTAATTACAGGCTCTGTGATTAATTAATCGCAATTAATCACGTTTTAATCGCACATTGATATTTGACCTGAGAAGCATTATTTTTAAAGTAAAACACATTTTGTTGTACGAGTGAATCAACGAGTGAGTTTTTAAAATCTAAATTTCACATCCACTGGGCCAAGCAAAGCGCTCTGATCGGCTACTTCTCCCTTTGCGTTTGTTGTCTCTTCTTGGTTGGTGCATCGCTATGATCGGTATGCCCGAAACTGAAGGTTCTGTGGTGCAAAAACGAATTAATAAATTTTTTTAATCGCGTACATTTTCTGTAATTAATTAATCGCAATTAATCAGTTAAAGTCCCAGCCTTAGTAAGAATCAAACATTTTTCCATCTCATTATGATTTAGCTTATCCCTGCCCAACTCTGAACGATTCATGTTCAGATCTCTCAGTTGGAAAACAACTATGGAATCTCAACGTTGGCAGTGTAAGAATGGAGTGTGTGTAGAATGATTGTCCAGATAAGAGCCAGGATGAGGTGCTGTGTATATGTTGTGTATCTTGTACAGTTAGTGTCTGTTACAGTGTGTAGTAGTGTGTATCTTGTATAGTTAGTGTCTGTTACAGTGTGTAGTAGTGTGTATCTTGTACAGTTAGTGTCTGTTACAGTGTGTAGTAGTGTGTGTCTTGTACAGTTAGTGTCTGTTACAGTGTGTAGTAGTGTGTATCTTGTATAGTTAGTGTCTGTTACAGTGTGTAGTAGTGTGTATCTTGTACAGTTAGTGTCTGTTACAGTGTGTAGTAGTGTGTGTCTTGTACAGTTAGTGTCTGTTACAGTGTGTAGTAGTGTGTATCTTGTATAGTTAGTGTCTGTTACAGTGTGTAGTAGTGTGTATCTTGTACAGTTAGTGTGTGTTAGTGTACTTATTTTCATGCTTTTTTTTTTGTAATAAAGTTAACATTGTATTGTTTTTTTATTGTGCAAATAAATAAATCTAATAAATCTAATCGAGCATGTAGATCTGCTATTTTCACAATGTTCGCCTCTTGCTTACTTAATATTTGACAGTTTGGCCAGTCCTGTCGAATATTCGACTATTCGAATACTTTGAGGTCGAATAATACGAATACTAAAAATCACTATTCGTGAATGCCCTGGTCCAGATCAGACCCAGGATGAGGTGGTGTGTATATGTTGTGTATCTTGTACAGTTAAGTGTCTGTTACAGTGTGTCTTCAGACACACCCATCTGTGAGGGAATCGTGGGTACCTAAAGGGGTCTGTGGCCCCCTAGGCTGACGGATTAACTGGTGAACCACTGTACCTGGAACCTGAGGATGATGGTCCAGATCAGACCCAGGATCAGCCGGTGGTTCCCGTCCACAATGTCATGTGACCCAACGTTCTCCAGATGAACTCTCTGCTCCTTGAGGAACTGTAGAGCCTTGTCCACGTTCTCCAAGCAGTGGATACGCATCCGGCCTTTAGTGGGCCTGGGCTGGACATAACACACAACCACATAGACACTGTGTTACTGGCACACTACAACACGTTCCCCAAGCAGTGGATCCTCATACAGCCTTTAGTGGGCCTGGGCTGGACATAACACACACACACATAAACAATACATTACTAGCACACTACAACACGTTCTCCAAGCAGTGGATCCTCATACGGCCTTTAGTGGGCCTGGGCTGGACATAACACACTGCATTACTAGTACACTACAGTTTGATGAGACTGTGTAGTGTGTGTGTGTGTGTGTGTGTGTGTGTGTGTGTGTGTGTGTGTGTGTGTGTGTGTGTGTGTGTGTGTGTGCGCGCACCTACCAGTCTCTCTCCAGACAGCACCTCCAGCAGTTTGATGAGACTGTGTGTGTGTGTGTGTGTGTGTGTGTGTGTGTGTGTGTGTGTGTGTGTGTGTGTGTGTGTGTGTGTGTGCGTGCGTGCGCGTGTGCATGCGTGCGTGCGTGCATGTGTGTGTGTGCACCTACCAGTCTCTCCCCAGACAGCACCTCCAGTAGTTTGATGAGACTGCGTCCATCTCGGAGGTCAAGGTAAAGGTCAGAGATCCTACAGGACACCCTGGACAGGTGAGAGTTCACCCACTTGGTGAAGGTCTTCTTCTGGACCGCCTCGCGCTCGTCTGGGGAGAGAGAGTAGGGGTGGGCGATATGGAAAAATACACTATCACTGGATGTTTTCAAGCTGTATCACGATACACATAACCTGACTGCGCCACATGGTGGCAGTAGTGCGTACCGCCCTACTTTACCATCTGAGATCTCTCTGGGAGAGTTGATAACACTCGTAAAGTCCCGGGCCGGACCAATCAGCGGCAGCTACGGGCAGGCTCTGAGCGGCTCTGAGCCAATAGAGTCTGATTGCAGACCACGTGGAAACCCAGGAGGCGGATTCTGGGTGTAACGTCATGCAGACAAGCCAATATGAGTGGTTGGAGTTGGCACTCCCAGACTGTGATAGAGAGACGGCCCCATCCAATCACCTGCTAAAGAATTTGAAAAAATGGCCCGCCCCTTACATCGGGTCTGCCGGAGCGATCCCAGATGATGGCAAGCAGAGTGGTATGCAGGCATACGCACTGCTGCCACCATCTGGCGCAGTCAGGTTACGATACACAATCTTATCGCGATTCTTTTTCATGTTTCATGTTTGTATGGTTATTTTCCAAGGTACTTAACAGTACAACAACCACCTACAAGGTAACAAAAACTAAAAGAAAAAGGAGAGCATTTAGACCAGTGGTCCTCAAAGTGGGGTACAGGGACTTTTGGGAGGTCTAAATTGACCCTTACAAGTATCTGATACTATGACAGTATACAAATGAAACCAAATGGACCCGTAAGTTTCATTTGTATACTGTCAGTGTTAAGGGGAGACCTTGACATTTTAGAGTTTGAGAACTACAGCTTTAGACCAAAATGCAGGTTTAAATGGATTCTGCAACGAATCTCTGTATTGACAATTCAACAGGATGTTTTTTATAAGGCTCTCCCTCGTATCACGATGCATAAGATATCTCTGAAAAGGCATATTGTGGAGACATTGTATCGTCTCAACGATATTTATGACTATATCGCCCACCACTAAGAGAAAGAGAGACACGTTACTGTCTGTCTGTCTGTCGTGTCATCACAATTATTTGATAATGGTCAATCGTTTCCATGTTGAAAATGTTTAATTTATTTCCAAACATTTTCAAAAATAGCGGAAATAGCAGATCTTCAAGCTTGTGTTGTGATTGTATTTCTGGTTATCTGTTATATCCTCCGTGTGCAACTTCAAAGCCTACAACTTAAGCCAAACCAGAAATGTAGGCCTAATTGTCAACGACAAAAACACAATTAAATTGTTAATCACAATTATTTGAGTGACAATAACGGCACGTAAAATGTCATAATCATGACAGCCCTAGTTAATATCTGTCTGTCTGTCCATACAGCCTCCCTCCACCCACCACACACACTGTCTGTCTGTCCATACAGCCTCCCTCCACCCACCACACACACTGTCTGTCTGTCTGTCCATACAGCCTCCCTCCACCCACCACACACACTGTCTGTCTGTCCATACAGCCTCCCTCCACCTAGGGGTGGGCGATACTGGATAAAAGCATTATCACGATATGCTTCATGCAGTATCACGATACACGATATTATCACGATACTGTTTTATGCGAGTTTTTAGGTTTATTATGATTATTAGACCCACACATATATTCTATAGATAATCTATTCATTTGTATGCTGCAGATAGAAAGATAGATAGCCTAATCTATGATTTTTTTAATGATAACATTCAGATTTTTGATTAAACAATTATCATTTTTTACCTCAAAATATTTACTAGTTGGTGTGATGATGGTTCAGGTCATTCAAATGGGTCCCAGAAATGTTTTATGGGTTCCCTTAAAATGTTTTTTGAGTGTTGTGAGCTTGTAGATCGGCTATATTCAAAACAATTTGGCGGGACCTCTCTGGGGGTCTCGACCCACAGGTTGACAACAACCCATGCCTTACCATTGAAACTTGAGGGAAAACAAATTACCTTATGGTTGGTTTATTAGACCCACACAGATATTCTATAGATAATCTATTCATTTTTATGCTGCAGATAGAAAGATAGATAGCCTAATCTATGTTTTTTTTTAATGATAACATTCAGATTTTTGATTAAACAATTATCATTTTTTACCTCAAAATATTTACTAGTTGGTGTGATGATGGTTCAGGTCATTCAAATGGGTCCCAGAAATATTTTATGGGTTCCCTTGAAATGTTTTTTGAGTGTTGTGAGCTTGTAGATCGGCTATATTCAAAACAATTTGGCGGGACCTCTCTGGGGGTCTCGACCCACAGGTTGACAACAACCCATGCCTTACCATTGAAACTTGAGGGAAAACAAATTACCTTATGACCAACCAAAGTCAGGAGGTTTGTTATGATACAAGCTTTATTTTTAGAGAATTACTCACTCATTATCATCCTAGCTTTTCGCTTTTCTACTAACAATAATGGCATGGTTTTTATAACTAAGCCAATTATGTAATAGACGCAAAATAGACGCGACGATTTCACCGCGATTCGCGACGACACACGCATGCATCAATGGTGAAAACATAAGCACTTTACAAATAGCAGCAAATAGCTACTTGTTTATAGTTAATAAAAACAGAAGCATGGATTTACAAGGTGATCTAAATCATCTCATCAATACTGCCAGAACACACAGCTATGGATGAGACTCCAGCACAGTTCAGCTTTGCAAACAGTGAGATGGCTGATAGCGATAGCAGGACGGATAAGTAGTTTGCGTCCTGTTAGTTTAATGCATCCATTATGAAAAATATGCTTCAAAGAATGCAGGCCAAGCTGCATCACTGCTTTAAGTCCCGTGAAAGTGAAACTAAATCGTGGACCACTGTGCCGTGCTCCTGCACACAATCACAACTCAGTCAGTGCTGTAGACACTCTGTAGCCTGTCTGCGTGCTGCACGGGGGAGGGGCCGTGAAAGCAGGGGACAGATCCTCAAACTATATGACACGTTGAGCCGCGACACGTTATAGCTTGTAGATCTGTTCTTTTTGGCGAATTACACCACCGTACTATAGAAGTATAAATTAAGCAATAGAGCTGCGACTCATGGAACGTGCACTCGCTGTATATCCAGAGCCTTTTCTAAATGACTGTTTGTATCACGAGAGAAACGATATTCTGAAATGGCCTATCGTGGCAAAGCTGTATCGCCGAGACGATAATTATCGCCATATCGCCCACCCCTACCTCCACCCACCACACACACTGTCTGTCTGTCCATACAGCCTCCCTCCACCCACCACACACACTGTCTGTCTGTCCATACAGCCTCCCTCCACCCACCACACACACTGTCTGTCTGTCCATACAGCCTCCCTCCACCCACCACACACACTGTCTGTCTGTCCATACAGCCTCCCTCCACCCACCACACACACTGTCCATACAGCCTCCCTCCACCCACCACACACACTGTCCATACAGCCTCCCTCCACCCACCACACACACTGTCCATACAGCCTCCCTCCACCCACCACACACACTGTCCATACAGCCTCCCTCCACCCACCACACACACTGTCCATACAGCCTCCCTCCACCCACCACACACACTGTCTGTCTGTCCATACAGCCTCCCTCCACCCACCACACACACTGTCCATACAGCCTCCCTCCACCCACCACACACACTGTCCATACAGCCTCCCTCCACCCACCACACACACTGTCCATACAGCCTCCCTCCACCCACCACACACACTGTCCATACAGCCTCCCTCCCTCCACCCACCACACACACTGTCCATACAGCCTCCCTCCACCCACCACACACACTGTCTGTCTGTCCATACAGCCTCCCTCCACCCACCACACACACTGTCCATACAGCCTCCCTCCACCCACCACACACACTGTCCATACAGCCTCCCTCCACCCACCACACACACTGTCCATACAGCCTCCCTCCACCCACCACACACACTGTCTGTCTGTCCATACAGCCTCCCTCCACCCACCACACACACTGTCCATACAGCCTCCCTCCCTCCACCCACCACACACACTGTCCCAACGACAGTTCGGACTTTCTCTGTTTTGAGCCCCTAAATTATGGAACCAGTTACCTTTCCATATCAATGCAAATGCAAATGCATTTGGGTCCCCATTTTTGTTAAGTGTCTATGATGTGAGTAATCAATAGAAGAAAAGGTAATTTTGGGGGTGAACTACTCCTTTAAAAACTGTCTGGGTTTAAATCATCCTCGTGGGATGTAGGTAAATTCTTTCTCAAACACTAATAAAGTCTGAATAGAGGATAAAATGACTCTGTGAAATATCCCTTTATTAACCCGGTCACAGCTGGTACAATAAGACAGTGTCATTCTGAAATATCCCTTTATTAACTTGGTCACAGCTGGTACAATAAGACGGTGTCATTCTCCTTGAGTAGGATCTAAAGCTAGTGTTTGTGTATGGACGTCTCAGATCATCTGTGCTTCCATGACGAGTGTCTGTAACACAGCTCTGTACCGAGCCCACAGGAAACAGGATGTGGCCAAACAGGAAACAGGTAAACAGGAAGTCGGGGGGCAGGATGACTCAAAGGAACCTTGGCGCGCGTCTGTAGGATCGCATGTGCATTAAACCATATGTTATTAACCCTTTAAATACCTGTACATTAAATCATATGTTATTAACCCTTTAAATACCTGTACATTAAGCCATATGTTATTAACCCTTTAAATACCTGTGCATTAAACCATATGTTATTAACCCTTTAAATACCTGTGCATTAAACCATATGTTATTAAACCCTTAAATACCTGTACATTAAACCATATGTTATTAACCCTTTAAATACCTGTGCATTAAACCACATGTTATTAACCCTTTAAATACCTGTACATTACGCCATGTTATTAAGCCTTTAAAACCCATTCAGACCTGGAGTGTATTTTCACACATTATCACCATTGTTTTAAGCTTTAACTATTGAAAAATAGCAGATATACAAGACCGCGCTGCGAGCTTGTAGATCTGCTATTTTTGAAAAATCTTTTTTTTTTCTTTTCTTTGAATACATATTTTTAAAAGCTAACATTAATTTGTAACTCAAATATTTGCTTCTGGGTGGTCCCTGAAACAACATATTTTTAGATGGGGGGTCCGCGGCCAAATGCATGTAATTTTGGGGGTCCTTGACATGTAAAAGTTTGAGAAACCACTGATACAGAAGAAGGATTTAGAATAGAATCGGGTCAAAGATATTCAAAGACTTCGTGAAATCATGAACAAATGTTGATGATTTTTCAAAAATAGCAGATCTACAAGATCTATGAGTGCCGCACTGTCACAATATAGAGCTAATTAACACTGTTACTGAACACACACTCTATAGCAATGATTACTGTCACAATATAGAGCTATTTAACACTGTTACTGAACAAACACTCTATAGCAATGATTACTGTCTGTCACAATATAGAACTAATTAGTAATTAACACGTATTGTATCAAACAGATTTAAAAGTAGCTGAGTTCTAAACGGTGAGGTTGTTATCAGTGCCTGGCTCAAGGACAGACAACACAGAGTAGAACCCCAGACCCGTTCAACCATTAACCATCTGAACACTGAGGGGGCAAAGGTCAAGACCCACTTCACACACACACACACACACACAGTGTGTGTGTGTGTGTGTGTGTGTGTGTGTGTGTGTGTGTGTGTGTGTGTGTGTGTGTGTGTGTGTGTGTGTGTGTGTGTGTGTGTGTGTGTGTGTGTGTGTGTGTGTGTGTGTGTGTGTGTGTGTGTGTGTGTGTGTGTGTGTGTACATGCACGTGCGTGCGTGTTTAAGGCGTGGCTAGCAGCAACGCTGCTCTAACAAACAGGGTTTCCTACAGAGTATTTCAGGGACAAACAGCAATTCCATTTAAATGGTAAATGATGCATTTATACAGCCTTCATCCAAGATGCTTCACAATGAGAGTACATTACATTCACACACACACATTCATACAGTGTGAGAGGAAACCATGTGCAGCACCAACCTGCTCAGAGTCTTGCTCAAGGACTCTTCCTCACTAACTCTGGGGGAGCCCGGGATCGAACTGGGAACCTTGCGGTTCCCAAGAGGCCGCTCTACCTCCTGAGCCACCCCCGCTGGCCCCGGTGTTTATTGCATTATTTCATCCAGCAGAGGTCTGAGGTGTGCGCGTGTGTGTGTGTATGGATGTGCGTGTGTGTGTGTGTGTGTGTGCGTATGCATGTGCACGTATGTGTGTGCGTGTCCACTGTGGCAGGTTTTCCTGAATTGTTTTCTATTACAGGTGCAAAATCAATGGAACTGATGGATTATGAAATAAATAATCTATGGTTTAATAAAGTAGCGTGTTTAATGATCTATCCAGTGATGTCATTACGTGCGCATCCCGCATCAAAAACTCATTCAAGTCGCCCAGGGACTCATTCATGTCATGGTCCTGGGGTCCCGGGGATGCGCCTCCATTGGAGTCCATGTTAAAATAATTTACCGGGTCGCAGTAAAAGAAAAACATTTTAAAATTCCACAGACACCACCATTGTTCATGGGTGAAAGCATCCTACTTGTTACCCTACGTTAACACAAATAAAATCCACATTAAACAGGCGATAGAAACGTCAATGTTTTGATTCCACCGACGTCCGACGCCATTTTGCGCGCCCGAATTCATTAGGGGCACATGTTTTAGTAGTTTTAGTAGTTCTAAGTTCAAACATTAGCCAAATTGTAAAATAAATATAAGAAATAGGCAAACATTTTGAAAATAGCCGATCTACAAGCTCACAGCGCTCAAAAACATTGTATTGAGGACTCATAAAACTTTTCTGGGACCCATTTGAATGACCACCTGTGGGTCCCGGGACCCATTACATTGAAAACCTATAGTAACATCACTGTCTATCTCTCTCTCTCTCTCTCTCTGGTCATAAAGATGCTTGCCCGCGCACTCAGTCGTGTCAATGATTGACAGGGTAATATCCCATAAGCGTGGGTCAGAGTCCCTGAACCAACATTATGATTACGATGACATCATAACATCAGAAACATGTCGGTGCAATGACCTGGCCCGTCTGACAGCTGTCTGTCAAACATGTCAATAACAATGACTCTACATGTTATTAACCCATTTAGACTGGGAACGCATTATTACACACTAATTTATGCTTTAACTATTAAAAAAGCTGCGAGCTTGTAGATTTTAGAAAAATCGTGAAAATGTGTGCAAGTCTTTGAATAATTTTGACACGATTCTACTGTATAAGTGTCTTCTAAATCCTTCTACGTTTTTTTTTTAAACTGTTTCTATGTCAGTGGTGCTCAAACATTTTCACGTCAAGGACCCCCAATGTATTTGGCCATGGACCCCCGTTGCAAAATATTTAGTTCCATGGACCCCCCAGAAGCAACATTTGAGTTACAAATGTTTGCTCTATAAATACATATATTCAAGATTTGCACACATTTTTAAAGTGACTTGAGAATAGGATTTAAAATGCTATACATGTTGGGTCTTCTCAACAAATGGTGGTCCATGGCTCAAATGCATGTGTTATGATATTAAATAGTGGAAATATCTACAATATATACAAGTGGAAATAGTGGAAATATATATACAAGCTGACAACGTACATATCGTTGTTGTAGTGTGGAATCCTTGTATGTCCAAAACCGTTCGTTTTGCATTTATCATTTAAAAAATGATTTAAACTAGTGAAAACAGCCTATTTACAAGCACACAACGCCTCGCAATGCGAGGCGTTGTGTGCTTGTAGATAGGCTGTTTTCACTACTTTTGTGCGATGGCCTTGTGTGATGAAGCAGTGCTTTACTTTGTGAAAAACAAATTGCAAATGTGAAACTACAAATTTTCTACAAGGTTTCTTCCCGACAGTGACGATATACAGGATGACATAGATAACAACCACTTCCATAACTAGTTTGTACCAAATCTTAAGTAGAACATACTAGTAAGACACCTGAGGGTGGAATGCGACCTCAGAGTGACATCGCGCCAATTCTTGACTGTCTGGCCAACCACAGCGTTTCTCTGACGATTCTAATTGTTATCATTCTGGGGGGAGTTTGTTCATGTTTTTGTGAGGGTATCAACCCTAGGAGATACGGGGAGAACATGCAAACTCCACACAAAAAAAGGCCCTATCGCCAACCCCACCTAGGGTGTGAGCGATAGGGCCTAAACATGGAGATGTGGAGAACACTATATATGGAGATAGTCCAGTCCATCATGTCATATGGGACTACCGTCATAGGCAATAAACATGGCACATTGTGTCCAATACATAATGCATTATTTTCCTCATGGCTCATTGTCAGTCTAATCTCTGTGTGCTTACAAAGCCTCACAATTACATCGTTAATCATATTTATTAATTAGTCCAGGATGTGTCAGGATGGAGAACACAGACATAGAAAGGTCTCTGGTGCCTACGCAGCGGGCGGCTGTAGCTCAGGAGGTAGAGTGGGTTGGCCAATGATCCATGGGTCGGAGGTTCAAATCCCAGCTTCTCCTGTCTACATGTCGAAGTGTCCTTGGGCAAGACACTGAACCCCAAGTTGCTCCCGGTGAGCAGGTTGGTGCCTTGCATGGTTTCCTCTGCCATCGGTGTGTGAATGTGTGTGTGAATGTAATGCACATTGTAAAGCGCTTTGGATAAAAGCGCTATATAAATGCACCATTTACCATTTATCGCGCGTCAATCGCTTCCACGAGCGTCATAGAAACGGAAGTCGGTAGGCCAATCAGAGGCAGGTGGGGGCGGGTCTTTTCGTACGCAGCCTGTAAGAACATCTGAGGAACTGGATGGAAACATGCCAATAAAGCTCTGTTGAATTGAACTGATAAGTCCCGGAAAAGACGCGCTGTGATTGGCCAGTAGTCACTTTGACTGGTAGTGTCCCAGATGTGTCAAAAAGCAACTTTCTGGCCTTGACAGCCCATACATCCCAACAGAACCACAATAAACTCACTTTGCCACTCGTTTGCCACTCACTTTATGCATACGCACACCCTCTAAATGGGCGGCAGTGGCTCAAGGGAGGGGTCCCTAGTTGGATCCCGGGCTCCCCCAGAGTTAGTGTGGAAGAGTCCTTGAGCAAGACTCTGAACCCCTAACTGCTCCTGATGAGCAGGTTGGTGCCAAGCATGGTTTCCTCTGCCATCACTGTATGAATGTGTGTGTGAAGGTTCATCTGTCTCTCGGCTAAGGGGTCCCTGCTTCATCGCTCTCTCAGTGGTTCTCAACCTTTTCAGGCTGCGACCCCCCAAATAATATTTTAACTGGGGACCCCCCACCCTGACGAGCACTAAGAGTTGAGGCATTACATTTTATATAACACGCTTCTATTGTGAAAATAGCCGATCTACATGCTCACAACACGTTGCAACACGAGGCGTTGAGCAAGTAGATCTGCTATTTTCACAATTTCTGCCCCTTATATTTGACAATTTGTCCAATGTTTTTTTTTTTTTCATTTTAGAGCCATTATGATTATTATTATTATTTTTAATTACTTAAATTGTAACTTAAGAAATGTTCAGATACCCTCTATACAAGTAAACTTTATGTTGGTTTGTTTACTGTTCAGTGAGAAAACAATGTTTCAAAATAATCTGGGGACCCCCCTGGGGGTCCCGACCCACAGGTTGAGAACCACTGAGCTTAGGGGTCCCTGCTTCATGTCTCTCTCAGCTAAGGGGTCCCTGCTTCATGTCTCTCTCAGCTAAGGGGTCCCTGCTTCATGTCTCTCTCAGCTAAGGGGTCCCTCAGCCATCCAGCCTACCTTGCAGTTGTTTGAATCGTCCATCCAGCTGGGTATAGTTGTAATAGTTTAGATCCCAATCGGTGTCCATCACTGTTACACTAACCACACACACACACGGTTACACTAACCACACACACACACGGTTACACTAACCACATGTACCACACACACGGTTACACTAACCACACACACACACACACACACAAACACACACGGTAAACCACACAGATGTACACACACACACACACACTAAACCAAATCCATGTAAACACACACAGAGCTACACACGCTGTCTTTCTGAATCCACACGGAAAAACTGAGGAAGTGAAGACAATCCTGAAGCCGCCGCCCACCTCTCGCTCGACCCCCCCCCCCCTCCCTCCTCTCTCTCTCACACACAGATTCCACTGAATAACTTTCAGTGCAAAGGTCAGACAGACAGACAGTGGTAGAGCGAGCTTCGGCCAACACACGTTTCTCTCTTTGATTGTTCTCCCTCTCTCTCCCTTTACCTCCCAAGGCTTTCATGCGTGCACACACACACACACACACACACACACACACACACACACACACACACACACACACACACACACACACACACACACACACACACACACACACACACACACACACACAGTAAAGGATGTGTTGAGCAGCATTTAGTGAAGACACTTTAAGAACAAAGGGTACAAACATTGGTCCATATGGTTCCGTTTTCTATGTATTTATTAATAAAGGAATATGGCTTTTTTTCCTATTGATTGATTACTCACCCCACGGAGTCTGGAGTTCAATAATATAATACATTTACCCTCCATTGATTCCGGATGGAGACACAAAAGCATGTGGGTCCCCATCCGGAATCAATGGGGGTACATTTATTGTAATCAAATTATTGTCTTAGGAATGCGACAAAAACTAAATTATAATATTGAACTCAAGTCTCCATGAGGTGAGTAATCAAAAGTAATTAATAGAAAATAAATACCTTTTGGAGGTGAACTACTCCTTTAAAAGGCCCCAAATGCCTCAACCCTGACAAGTTGAGGCATTACATTTTGTACATTATAACATGGTTCTATTGTGAAAATAGCAGATCTACATGCTCACAACGCATCGTGTCGTGAGGCATTGTGAGCATGTAGATATGCTATTTTCACAATTTGGCCAATGTTTAATTTGTCATTTTAGAGACATTAAAAAGTCCTTAAATTGTCACTTTCTAAATGTGCAGATACACTCTATACACTTAAACTTTATGTTGGTTTGTTTACTGTTGAGAGTTTTATTCAGTAAATAAATATCTGATATATATCATCATCATCATCATTATTATAAACATGTATTTCATATTAAACAATGAATGATGATGTTTTCAGAGGGGAGGGGCCGGACCGTACCAACACTACAGAGGGGGGGGGGGGGGGGGGGGGGGGGGCAGGATTTCCCTGTATTGTTTATTCACTCAACAAGATGACTTTTCACTAAAACATAACAGGAAGATATGAAATAATATGACAGAGAGACACAGAGAGAGAGAGACACAGAGAGAGAGAGAGAGAGAGAGAGAGAGAGAGAGAGAGAGAGAGAGAGAGAGAGAGAGAGAGAGAGAGAGACAGAGAGAGAGAGAGAGAGAGAGAGAGAGAGAGAGAGAGAGAGAATTAGGTGAGAGAGCCCAATGTTCAAGGTTGGCAGCTAAATATGTAGCAGCCTGTCACCAAATGAGGACAACGGGTGAACATGTTAAGTGTTGAAGACTGATGTTATTTTGCTTATGTTTTTTTTCCTTGTTTTTTTGTATTATTTTTTCTGACTCTGATGGGGACTGCCCATAAGTCCTACATCTCATTAGTCCTACATCTCATTAGTCCTACATCTCATTTCCTACATCTCATTAGTCCTACATATCATTAGTCCTACATCTATCTCATTAGTCCTACATCTATCTCATTAGTCCTACATCTCATTAGTCCTACATCTATCTCATTAGTCCTACATCTCATTAGTCCTACATCTCATTAGTCCTACATCTCATTTCCTACATGTCATTAGTCCTACATCTCATTAGTCCTACATCTCATTAGTCCGAATTTAGTTAGGGTTAGGTTTTTTGGTTAGGTTTAGACATAGTTTTTCTGAGGTTAGGATTAGAGTTTGGGTTAGGTTTAGGCATAGTTTTACTGAGGTTAGGGTTAGGGTTAGGCATAGTTTTACTGAGGTTAGGGTTAGGGTTAGGCATAGTTTTACTGAGGTTAGGGTTAGGTTTAGGCATAGTTTTACTGAGGTTAGGGTTAGGGTTAGGCATAGTTTATGAGGTTAGGTTTAGGTTTAGGCTTAGTATTTTTCACCAAGTTAACATCACCAGATTCTGACTGATGTGATGTAGGAACAATGAGATGTCGGACCAATGCCATGGCACCGAGTCTGAATATACAGATGTGTTGTTTCAACTCTTCAATATGTACTGCTTTTTCCCTGAAAATGTCCTGCAAATGCATTTTTCCCCACAGGTTTCTTTTCCTGTTTTGTCTTTCGGAGAATGAAGTGTATTTTTGCAGAAACTCACAAATATCAAGAAACCACTCCATTCCCATTGAGAAGCAGAATCCACCTTCATAGGTAACTTCGAATTCAGAGAAGGTCATGAAAATAGCAAAAATAGCTGATCTACAAGCTCAATGACAAAAACACCTCTACCATCTAGCATAGATGGGGTGAGTGGCCCTAACGAAATATCTCTCCTGTGGAAGAAGAAATATCAAGAACTGTTTAACTGTGTACAAAGTACTGTATCTGCTGTTGAGAATGTAGAGTCTGATGAGGGGGTTATTATCACTCCTTCTGAAATAAAAACTGCAATACTGAAGCTTGGAGACAACAAGGCATCTGGTCCATAATATAACTGCCGAACATATCAAATATGCAAGTAAGAAACTCTCCCCCCTGCTGAGTTTATGTTTCACTGGATGTCTATCTAGTCCATGGCATCCTTCCTGACTCTATCATGGCTGTCCTCCAAGTGACCGTCTTAAAAGATAAGACTGGCAAGTTAAACAGCTCTGCAAATTATAGGCCAATAGCTGGCTAACATTCTCTCCAAAGTATTGGAGAGAACTTTTCTGAATAGATTGGAGAGGTACATCCTTACGTCAGACAATCAATTTGGGTTTAAGCATAAACATAGCACTGACATGTGTATATTTGCCCTAAAGGAGATGTTAGATAATTATAATAGGCAGAACTCCTCCATGTTTGTGTTTGATTGACGCCTCGCAGGCGTTTGATAGAGTTAATCATGAATTAATGTTTGTAAAATTATGTGAAAGGGGGATCCCTAAATATCTTGTCAGAATATTAGCATTTTGGTATATGCTTACCAGACTATGAGGGTCAAATGGGGCAAATCTACTTCTGAACCCTTTCATGTATGTAATGGTGTCCGCCAAGGCGGGATTTTGAGTCCCCTTTTATTTAATATTTATATGGATGATCTCTCCAAGAGGCTTAGTGCATGTCGTACAGGCTGCAGGGTGGGTGATTGTCTTATCAATCACCTTATGTATGCTGATGATGTGGTTATATGGAGCCCATGCACTGCTGGGTTGCAAGAACTACTAAATATATGTACTCAGTATGGGTTAGACTATGATATCAAGTACAATGCTAAAAAGAGTAACATCTTGATTGTGCATAGTGGCGATGATCGCCAATCCAAGTTCCCTGTATTCTCTCTATCGGGCTCTGCCCTCAGTGAATCCAAGGAGGTTAAATACCTTGGACATGTCATCACAAAATAATGATCTTTCAGATGATAAAGACATATATAGGCAATGTCGCAAATTATATGGCCAAGCTAATATGCTGTGCCGTAAATTTAGCATGTGCTCCGTTCCTGTCAAAATAGCCCTATTTAAAAGTTTCTGCACTCCCTCCTTGTATACGGCTCACCTTTGGTGCAGGTATAGACAAAGTAGCCTGAGGCGACTTACGGTGGCCTATACTGACAGCATGAGGTTGCTGCTTGGAGCTCCTCGAAGCTGCAGTGCTAGTCATATGTTTGTAAGTGTGGGGGTACCCGCTTGCCCTGCCCTACTTAGGCACTTGATGTATAAGTTCATGTGCAGAGTGGCTGTGTCTGATAATGATATAATTGCGGTTATATGTAACCCAAGACGCAGCTCTGTCCGGTTCACATCCAGACTATGGTGCCATTGGCGCACATGTTTGTATTAGAGTGTTTTTTTTTTAATCTTTTCTACTTTTGTACTTTTGTATGTATATGTATTTGTAGGTTTTTATATGGACCTCTCTGATGTGTCTGAAATAAAGTTCTCATTCATTCAATGTTGCTTTGAAATGGCACATCTGCATTCATATTATTATTTTATATCATACTGCATGTAATGCTTTGGCAATACAAGAATGCTTGTCAAGCCAATAAAGCACATTTTAATTTGAGAGAGAGAGAGAGAGGGAGAGAGAGAGAGAGAGAGAGAGAGAGAGAGAGAGATAGAGAGAGAGGGAGAGAGAGAGATAGAGAGAGAGGGAGAGAGATACACAGACAGACAGACAGACAGACAGACAGACAGACAGACAGACAGACAGACAGACAGACAGACAGACACAGAGACTTCTTAGGAATGCAGGAAAACAGAATCATGTGAGAGACAGGATTCTCCCCCTCTCTCTCTCTCTCTCTAAAGGGTCTTCAAGCCTTTTCAAGGCACATTATTCATTCAGCATTTGAGCCACAGACCACCTCTGACCACCATTTGATAACATTTAGCGTCTCGCTGTGGAATTCCTTGACTACCTCCCTTAAAACATGTAGCTCGCTGGCATCCTTCAAAACTGCCCTGAAAACTCACCTTTCAGGAGGCCAGAGAGGAAGAGGTAGTTATCACTTCTCCCATAGACAGGTGAGAAGTGAGCACCCCCCCCCCCTGTACATATAGTGTTTTTAGAACTGCAATATTATTGAAAGTTTTCTTTGCTTGCTATTTATTATGTCCATGAATTAAATACTGAGGGCTTTCAACGTAAATAATACCGTAAAAGATCTTATTTGAGATGTTCCTTTTAGGCAGGGTGTTTAACTGTACTGTACTGTACTACATTTCAATTGTATTGACTATACTTGTACTGTTCTCCATTTTTGTCTAATAAAATAATCAATCAATCAATCAATCAATCAGACCCACATTTTAGAATACTGTATGTTGTTATCGTTGGATAAATATTCTGTCCACAATTCCATGATGTTGATGCCAAAGGAGAGATAACAGGCAAAACGCTGATCACCAGAGTTAGTGTTGAAGAGTCCTTGAGCAAGACTCTGAACCCCTAACTGCTCCTGATGAGCAGGTTGGTGTTAATTATCAAGACTCTGAACCCCTAACTGCTCCTGATGAGCAGGTTGGTGTTAATTATCAAGACTCTGAACCCCTAACTGCTCCTGATGAGCAGGTTGGTGTTAATTATCAAGACTCTGAACCCCTAACTGCTCCTGATGAGCAGGTTGGTGTTAATTATCAAGACTCTGAACCCCTAACTGCTCCTGATGAGCAGGTCGGTGTTAATTATCAAGACTCTGAACCCCTAACTGCTCCTGATGAGCAGGTCGGTGTTAATTATCAAGACTCTGAACCCCTAACTGCTCCTGATGAGCAGGTCGGTGTTAATTATCAAGACTCTGAACCCCTAACTGCTCCTGATGAGCAGGTTGGTGTTAATTATCAAGACTCTGAACCCCTAACTGCTCCTGATGAGCAGGTTGGTGCCTTGCATGGTTTCCTCTGACATGGCTGTATGAATGAATAGGTGAATGTAATGAATGTGTGTGTGAATGGGTGAATGTAATGAATGTGTGAGTGAATGGGTGAATGTAATGAATGTGTGTGTGAATGGGTGAATGTAATGAATGTGTGAGTGAATGGGTGAATGTAATGAATGTGTGTATGAATGGGTGAATGTAATGAATGTGTGAGTGAATGGGTGAATGTAATGAATGTGTGTGTGAATGGGTGAATGTAATGAATGTGTGAGTGAATGGGTGAATGTAATGAATGTGTGTGTGAATGGGTGAATGTAATGAATGTGTGAGTGAATGGGTGAATGTAATGAATGTGTGTGTGAATGGGTGAATGTAATGAATGTGTGAGTGAATGGGTGAATGTAATGAATGTGTGTGTGAATGGGTGAATGTAATGAATGTGTGTGTGAATGGGTGAATGTAATGAATGTGTGTGTGAATGGGTGAATGTAATGAATGTGTGAGTGAATGGGTGAATGTAATGAATGTGTGTGTGAATGGGTGAATGTAATGCACCATCTATTTAAAGTGCCTTGGATAAAGGTGCTGTATAAATGCACCATTTACTATTTACCATTTTCATAATGGTTCAAAATAAGGTAAAAACACTGAAAACCAAGTGGCAGAAGCTACTGAATTAATTGATTATATACTTGGCAGTGGATGGTTAAAAAAATAGTACACACACACACACACACACACTAGAGCATTCACCAATAGTGATAGTACACGCACACGCACACACACTAGGGCAGGGGTCCTCAATAGGCGGACCGCGGTCCATGTCCGGACCCAGGCGCACCTCCGTCCGGACCGCGGCACATTTCTGAGAAATCTCCGCACAGTTGTATCTGACGATCGGACTGACTGTGTGTGATTTGTGTTTGTGTGTGCGTGGGTGTGTATGTGCTCATTCACTCAAACACATACACAGGCTCACAAGACACACCCCTACGCCAATTTGCAAGCCCACAAAGCGTAGCGGGTGCAACGTGCTGTGGGCTTGTAGATCAAAGGTTTTCCTTCCCTCCGAAGCAGCGCTCTCCATGCCCTCCTCCCCTCCCCTCTCCACACACTCATGCCGCTCGCTGCCTGAAAAAGTTGCTAAAACCTCTTGGAAACCATTGCTCCCACTGGATTAATAACTTAAAGATCTTCTACCTTTGGCTGTTCAATTGGAGAGGACAACAGCAACACATTAATATCCACGATGTAAGGCTCCAACTGCTTGCATTAGACGAGAAATGGTCGCGAAACTCGCGATGCGTGATCATGCGTCTTTAACAATGTGATGTGTCGTCGCATATTATTGCCAGCTATCCTAGGCTGTGTTAGGTTAATAACTATGACTCGTTGACCCTGATTTGACTGGCCATTTGACATAGGCAAACAGCACAGTCTGGCTTGTGCAGTACGTGTGTCAACTGAATGTCAAGTAATCCTCTCCCCCTCACGCTAAGTTTCACTTTATTTTCCATTCTGAATGACAAGCCTAATATTGCATTCATGCTCTTTAGTTTCCAATAATTAAACTATAAGCCAGTGTTTTATTGCTACACAATAAATGTAAATAATGTAGCCTACTCTACATGCATAAATAATTATCCATTCATCCATCCATCCATCTTCAACCGCTTATCCAGCATCGGGTAGCAGGGGTAACAGTTCCAACTGAGATTTCCAAAGTTCCAAATAATAATAATAATAATTAAAATAAACAATTCTAATGATTATAAAATAAACATACATACATACAGTACATACTGTATAAATGTATCCGCCTTATTTCGCCTTCGCCTTTTTTTCCGGACCCGGACCTGTTTCAAAAAAATATTTCTGGACCTTCAAGATTTGTATTTGAGGACCCCTGCACTAGGGCATTCACCAATAGTGATTTTTAGTATTCTAATTATTCGACTTAAAGTATTCGAATAGACGAATATTCGACAGGACCCGCCAAACTGGCCAAACTGTCAAATATTAAGTAAGCAAGAGGCGAACATTGTGAAAATAGCCGATGTACATGCTCACAACGCCTCGCATGTAGAACATGTAGATCTGCTATTTTCACAATATTTGTCTGCAGAACCGAACCCCCACCCTGACGCTTGGTGTGGGGGTGTGGAGAACTCAGGTGTTGAGCATTAACACATTCATCCACCAGGGGCACTGACAACTCATTCTTATAACGTCCTATCTAGCCAAGCTTTATAAACTATATATGTTTTAAAGAGAAAACAATAAAATAAAAAATATAAATAAGCAAATATTCGACTTTGGTGAACAACGTCGAATAGTGACTTTGATATTTGAATGTTCCCTAACTGAATGAATGCCCCAACACACACACACACACACACACACACACACACACACACACACACACACACACACACACACACACACACACACACACACACACACACACACACAGTTTGTTACCTGCCAGAGCTTTGATCCTGGAGCGTTCAAAAAGTCGTGCGGAGCTGTTCTCGTTGTCCCAGTCGTCGTCCCAGCGCTTGTTGATGGTGTCAGAGGAGCTAGGAGAGATTCATAATAATATAAGTATGATTTATCATCTCATTTATAGTAACATAACATCACATCATTATGTATTATAATATCTATAATTACATAAGTATGATTTATCATCTCATTTATACTAACATAACATCACATCATTATGTATTATAATATCTATAATTACATAAGTATGATTTATCATCTCATTTATAGTAACATAACATCACATCATTATGTATTATAATATCTATAATTACATAAGTATGATTTATCACCTCATTTATAGTAACATAACATCACATTATTATGTATTATAATATCTATAATAAGTATGATTTATCACCTCATTTATAGTAACATAACATCACATCATTATGTATTATAATATCTATAATTACATAAGTATGATTTATCATCTCATTTATAGTAATATAACATCACATCATTATGTATTATAATATCTATAATTACATATGTATGATTTATCATCTCATTTATAGTAACATAACATCACATCATTATGTATTATAATATCTATAATTACATAAGTATGATTTATCATCTCATTTATAGTAACATAACATCACATCATTATGTATTATAATATCTATAATTACATAAGTATGATTTATCATCTCATTTATAGTAACATAACATCACATCATTATGTATTATAATATCTATAATTACATAAGTATGATTTATCATCTCATTTATAGTAATATAACATCACATCATTATGTATTATAATATCTATAATTACATATGTATGATTTATCATCTCATTTATAGTAATATAACATCACATCATTATGTATTATAATATCTATAATTACATAAGTATGATTTATCACCTCATTTATAGTAATATAACATCACATTATTATGTATTATAATATCTATAATTACATAAGTATGATTTATCACCTCATTTATAGTAACATAACATCACATTATTATGTATTATAATATCTATAATTACATAAGTATGATTTATCATCTCATTTATAGTAATATAACATCACATCATTATGTATTATAATATCTATAATTACATAAGTATGATTTATCATCTCATTTATAGTAATATAACATCACATCATTATGTATTATAATATCTATAATTACATAAGTATGATTTATCATCTCATTTATAGTAATATAACATCACATCGTTATGTATTATAATATCTATAATAACATAAGTATGATTTATCATCTCATTTATAGTAATATAACATCACATCATTATGTATTATAATATCTATAATTACATAAGTATGATTTATCATCTCATTTATAGTAATATAACATCACATCGTTATGTATTATAATATCTATAATAACATAAGTATGATTTATCATCTCATTTATAGTAATATAACATCACATCATTATGTATTATAATATCTATAATAACATAAGTATGATTTATCATCTCATTTATAGTAATATAACATCACATCATTATGTATTATAATATCTATAATTACATAAGTATGATTTATCATCTCATTTATAGTAATATAACATCACATCATTATGTATTATAATATATATAATTACATAAGTATGATTTATCATCTCATTTATAGTAATATACCATCACATCATTATGTATTATAATATCTATAATTACATAAGTATGATTTATCATCTCATTTATAGTAATATAACATCACATCGTTATGTATTATAATATCTATAATAACATAAGTATGATTTATCATCTCATTTATAGTAATATAACATCACATCATCATGTATTATAATATCTATAATAACATAAGTATGATTTATCATCTCATTTATAGTAATATAACATCACATCATTATGTATTATAATATCTATAATTACATAAGTATGATTTATCATCTCATTTATAGTAACATAACATCACATCATTATGTATTATAATATCTATAATTACATAAGTATGATTTATCATCTCATTTATAGTAACATAACATCACATCATTATGTATTATAATATCTATAATTACATAAGTATGATTTATCATCTCATTTATAGTAACATAACATCACATCATCATGTATTATAATATCTATAATAACATAAGTATGATTTATCATCTCATTTATAGTAACATAACATCACATCATCATGTATTATAATATCTATAATTACATAAGTATGATTTATCATCTCATTTATAGTAACATAAAATCACATCATTATGTATTATAATATCTATAATTACATAAGTATGATTTATCATCTCATTTATAGTAACATAACATCACATCATTATGTATTATAATATCTATAATTACATAAGTATGATTTATCATCTCATTTATAGTAACATAACATCACATCATTATGTATTATAATATCTATAATTACATAAGTATGATTTATCACCTCATTTATAGTAACATAACATCACATCATTATGTATTATAATATCTATAATTACATAAGTATGATTTATCACCTCATTTATAGTAACATAACATCACATCATTATGTATTATAATATCTATAATTACATAAGTATGATTTATCATCTCATTTATAGTAACATAACATCACATCATTATGTATTATAATATCTATAATTACATAAGTATGATTTATCACCTCATTTATAGTAACATAACATCACATCATTATGTATTATAATATCTATAATTACATAAGTATGATTTATCATCTCATTTATAGTAACATAACATCACATCATTATGTATTATAATATCTATAATTACATAAGTATGATTTATCATCTCATTTATAGTAACATAACATCACATCATTATGTATTATAATATCTATAATTACATAAGTATGATTTATCATCTCATTTATAGTAACACCAGTAAGACTCCCTAATCGGGAGATAAGCGACCGTAGGTCACGTATCTCCACAAATAGGGCAAAAATTTGTTTTGCCAAAATCTTCCTGATCCATGTTGATGACATGAGTGTAGACATACTTTGTAGTGATTTTCGTGATTTTAGGGCAAAATCTGTAGGAGCAGTGTCCAAAAATGTGTTTTAAAAAATCGGCCTGGAGGTGGCGCTATATGGGAGAGATTCATGTTGATGGGATGAGTGTAGACAGACTGTGTACCGATTTGCGTGATTTTAGGGCAAAAATTGTAGGAGCAGTGTCCAAAAATGTGTTTTGCAAGAATCGGCCTCATGGTGGCGCTAGAAGAGGGCCATGTGAGAAATGAGGGGTGGGGTCTCCGCGCCGCCACGGCGGACGAATAGGTACCGGCCCCGGCTGTCCCGGTCGCTCCTAGCCGGAGTTACGGCATTTTATGTGAGCTGCAGTGTAGGGGGTCCTCCACTGGGGGCGCCACCACTTTTGCATCCGTTCTGGAGCACCAGGAGTCGGTGGTCCCCGGGAATTCCCCGCGAGCAGCCCCGTTGGGGTGGTCATTTGGTCAGTTTAGCACATTTGGTCATTTTTTACATCTGGGGGTCCCCCAGGGACCTGGGGGTTCCTGGAGCTCCGGGGGTCCTTGGAGGTTGTAGTTTGGCAGGCAAGGAGCGTGTAGTAACATAACATCACATCATTATGTATTATAATGTCTATAATAAGTATGATTTATCATCTCATTTATAGTAACATAACATCACATTATTGTAACCCATTTTTCACCCAATGCCAATTGCCTAAGCTGTAATCCTGGGATCTGCCCTCCCTGCACGAGGAGTGAGCAAGCCGCTTCTTATCACCTGACAGGGGGGGGGGAGTTACTCCGGTTGGACGTAGCGCGTGGAAGGAACACGTTATTCCAACCAGTTCCTTTACCCTTGATCAGGCGCCCCGGTTGGCCAGGGGGAGGCAGTAAAGAGACCAGGATTAATGCATGTTTTTGTGAGGGTATCAACCCTAGGAGACACGGGGAGAACATGCAAACTCCCACCTATGGTGTGGGCGCTGATGACGTGGAGGAGAGAACACGCCCCCAGTTCCCATAGCACCGCCCGGTTGGGAATCGAACCCAGGACCTTCTAGCTGTGAGGCGACAGTGCTACCGACTGCATTATTAATATTAACACTATGTATAAAGTCACTGACTGCGACAATTAAAAAATATTCTTTTCCATTTAACTGCAGAGGTTTTCTGGCCTTTTACGCAGTGCGTGACGCGTGCGTGTAGATCTCGCACGCTGGTCCACGTATCGCAATGGATCCGTTTCCGGGCCCAGAACCAGAAGTAGGTGAAGGTAAATTCGGCGATCAAAGTTGGATTGTTTTAGAGTTAATCTAATCAATTAAATGGTCGTCAAACTCGTCACTGACGTATTGGACAAACTCCAAAACTCTTCAAACGTGTCATATGGCAGTGGGTGAGTTAACTGTACAGATATTAATACTAGTAAGACACCTCAGGGTGACAATTCTTGGCCATCTGGCCAGTGATGTATATGGGACCAGTTACTCACATATGGAGACCCCTTCATGATAGTTATGTAATGTCAAAACATGCCCATATATGGACATTACCAAATATGGCATTCCCATATATGTCCTTACTATTGATAACAACATATCCTTAATAATGTCCTTAATATTGACAATATAGGAATCTCCATAACGTACGCAAGTAATGCCAAGCAGGGCCTTGGGAAAAAAAACTTTTATGCCCATACATGGATATTTCTGATGTCATAAATCCCAGGCCGAAAATGAGAATGTTAGGGTACCCCATTATGCCCATATATGGAGATCCACAGGCATCAAACCAAGGCCCTAACTCACCAAGGCCCTGCTTGGCATTACTAATTAACATATGTTTTATGCCCATATACAGAGATTCCTATATTGTCAATATTAAGGACATTATTAAGGATATTATGCCATCAATATTAAGGACACATATGGGAATGCCCATATTTGGTAATGACAGGAAGTGATGTCACGCTTGTCTGACTGTCAGTATTGTATGACTGTCAGTATTGTTTGACTGTACAGGAAGTGATGTCATGTGATGTCAGTGAGTCAAAGTGATGTGGTACAGAATGATTCATATATGGGCATAAAAGGGATGTCACGTGACATCACCTCCTGTACTGACAGTCAGACAAGCTAGGAGATTTCTCAGGGTATAATGATAGATTTCTCAGGGTATAATGATAGATTTCTCAGATTTCTCAGGGTATAATGATAGATTTCTCAGGGTATAATGATAGATTATATGATAGATTTCTCAGGGTATAATGATAGATTTATCAGGGTATAATGATAGATTTCTCAGGGTATAATGATAGATTTCTCAGTATAGATTTCTCAGGGTATAATGCAACCTTCGGTCGCAATTATTTATTGATTAATCTCTACCTGTACAGATATTAATAATATTATGTATTGATTAATCTCTACCTGTACAGATATTAATAATATTTATTGCTTATTTTCTACCTGTACAGATATTAATAATATTTATTGATTATTTCCTACCTGTACAGATATTAATAATATTTATTGATTATTTTCTACCTGTACAGATATTAATAATATTTATTGATTAATCTCTACCTGTACTGCAGCTCCATCTGCTCCAGGTCCGACGCCACGGCACTGCTCAGCATCATGGTTACCACGGTAACCTGCACGCCCCGGCAACCAACCACCAATCACTGCTCGGCAAAGCACCGCCTCCAGCTAACATCAGGGGGCGACCTCTGATCACTTGACCCCTGAGATGGAGAGAGAGAGAGAGAGAGAGAGAGAGAGAGAGAGAGAGAGAGAGAGAGAGAGAGAGAGAGAGAGAGAGGGTGGTTGTCATTATAGGGTGTGCCAAATGTAGTTCTAAGAGCGGCCATTTGTTGGGTAAACACAGCCTTACACAGGTGTTCTGATTAGACTATAGCGTTAGTTCTATGCAATCAAACAATTGAAACACCTGTGTTTTGACCCAAGAAATGGCCGCTAAGGACTACAATGACGTAGCCGCTGGCACACACTATACTCAGAATAACTTCCTGCCGTTCCTTTGAAGTTTTGACACAAGTGTCAACAAACCCAACTAGCAAGTCAGGACCTGGACCAATCAGTGACGTCTCGCTTGGGGCCAGATCACAGCCCATATGGGGCCAGATCACAGCCCATATGGGGCCAGATCACAGCCCATATGGGGCCAGATCACAGCCCATATGGGAATGATCTTGACGTCATTACCAGGACGTCATATGGACTTTTTAGTTTGACAGGATTTGTGTTGGTTGAAATCAGGTGATATTCTAGGCCAGATAAATATCATAATAACTAGTCAGATAATATGTCCCAGAATATAACCTTATATGCTCAGATTTCAACTAACATTACAAACAATAACAATAATCCTGTCAAACAAAAAACGTCAAGATCTTCCCCATATGGGCTGTGATCTGGCCCCATATGGGCTGTGATCTGGCCCCATATGGGCTGTGATCTGGCCCCATATGGGCTGTGATCTGGCCCCATATGGGCTGTAATCTGGCCCCAATGGAGACTCCACTGATTGGTCCAGGTCATAACTGTGCTTGCTGGGAAGTAGGGCTGCAAGCGAACCTTCGGGGATTCGAACGTTCGTTCGTTACGTTGGCAATCGAAGTTCGAAATTAATGGGTTCAGGTTTTTTTTCTTTTTTTTCCCTCTTTTTTTACACGGAAAATAATTATCAGAATGTGATAGGCCTATTCAGAATATCACAGTAGTAGAGATAGCCAAATACGAAATAAGTTAGGCCTACCGGTAAACACTAACAGTTAATGGTGACCGTTATAGTAGTTATAAAATGCACCAGAACAGCTTGGAGCGATCAAGGACCGTCCTCCGCTCCAATTCCGCTCCTATTTGGGGCCGCGAACCGGGTGGCGAACCAGCCTCGCTGACACACGCTTGATGACAGAGTGAGAGCAGCCGAGCTGGGCAGAGACAGACGTGTGTGCTCTGAACAGCGAACACCCATCCATGCACCCATGATTAAACAGGCTTTCTCCTAAGCATGAGCAAAGATGGATTTCATTGCAACGTCCTAAAGGATCTATAATGCGATTTCTGGGGTTGTTACATCGAGACCAGTTCAGCCCGAACGCGACGCGCTCCGACGCAGTCACCAAGTCTAATCATCATCCGTGCAACTCCGCTATACATTGAGCCTGTCCGTCAACAAACTGCGCAACATTTTCTCCGATTGGGTTGGATTTTCCAAGTGTTAGCCTAGGTGTTAATGCGGCCACGCATCCACGCGTTTTCAGTGGATAAAACAGCGCATTTAAAACATTTCCTACACTGTTTTAGCTGGTTAAAGGTACAGTACGTTCGATGGTTCGAACGTTCGGACGTTCGATTTTTATTCAATTGAACGAACCATCTAAGGTTCGATGGTCCGTTCGGAAAATCCCCCCGAAGTTCGAATCCCTAAAACAGGGCTAGATTACAGCCCTACTGGGAAGTGGGTTAGGGTTCTTCCGGCGTTTAGGCTTGTCCCATTGGTTAATGAATGTCTGCCCGTTACCAGAGAGAGAGAGTAGAGTTCTCAGTTTCTGCCAGAACCCAATCCTACCCGATCCGACATTTAGGGTAGGATAGGGCTTAAAATGTATGCTAATTAGTCGGGCCGGGCCGGGCCTGGTCTCGGGCTCATTGAAAAAAGAAAAGATAATTTTGTATTATTACTTGTGCAAGCAGAGAGTGCAAGTATCTCAGGTCCAAATATTGTACTTTTACTCCACTACATTTATTTGAAAACTTTAGCTACTAGTTACTTTGCAGTTATAAATTATAATATTATTATAAAATATGAATAAACCATGTTAGCCCTAATTTATACCTAGGCTATTTGAAAATAGCCGATCTACAAGCTCACAACGTGTCGCATCAGATCATCAGATAGGCTATTTTCAAACATTTTGTACTTTAAATACATTTTGATGCCAACACTTTCAAACCTTTACAGTTTGAATTCCAGACTTTTACTTGTAATAGAGTATTTCTATATTGCAGTATTGATATTTTTACTGATACTTGTAAAATATGTGAGAACTTTTTTCCACCAGTGTCAGTCTGTCATATTATGAACATCATAACAGATCCATTCTCTACAATAGGCCAGTAGCTCCCTCTAGTGGTGTGGTGGTGAATTAAAACAGCTCATGGTGCAAAGCCTCTGGTCATGGATGTGTATCTATTCTGCATCCAGCTTGAGGCAAGACCCAAATTCAGAGTGAACATTTTAACTAAAATCTTTGCTTCTGGGGGTCCCTGGAACAACATATTTTTAGATGGGGGTCCGTGGCAAAATACATATCATTTTGGGGGTCCTTGACATGAAAAAGTAAAATGTATGTTTCTATATCAGTGATTCTCAAACGTTGTCATCTCAAGGACCCCCGAAATGAATTGTATTGTATTAATTGAAATGTATTTGGCCGCGGACCCCCACCTCAAAATATGTTGTTCCAGGGACCCCCAGAAGCTACGGTTACATCATCTGTTACACTGTCAAATTACTGTACATTAACACTCATTTAGCTGACGCACACATTAAACACACACACACACACACACACACACACACACACACACACACACACACACACACACACACACACACACACACACAGTCTCCAGGTCCATTAGGTCGATGCAGACACACAGGAAGTAATGTCTCAGCTGTCTCATTAGAGAGAGAGAGAGAGAGAGAGAGAGAGAGAGAGAGAGAGAGAGAGAGAGAGAGAGAGAGAGAGAGAGAGAGAGAGTGCGTGCGTGTGTGCGTGCGTGCGTGTGTGTGTGCGCGCGCACACACACACGCACGCATGTGTGCGCTAAGGTTACAATAGTGAATTATTCCTAAAAAAAATATAATTTAATTAGTTTGAATTAGTTTGTAGAGCAGGTTTGCACATTTTTACTGGTTTTAAATTTTGACAGCACTTATTTTTTATTAGTTATAGCAGGGGTCTTCAACAGGGTGTCCGGGACACCTAGGGGGTCCTCAGAGTTACTACAGGGTCCTCCAAAACTGAGCGACAGAACCTTTTTGATATTAACCACTTGAACCCTAGCGTCCATATTCTGGGAACCTTTGCCAAAAATAGCAGATCTACAAGCTCACAACGCCGAGCTTGTAGATCGGCTATTGTTGGCAAAGAGGTTTGGTGTAGAGGGGGAAAAGAGCCGACTAAGTACAGAGTGAAAGGTCAAGTTTATTAAGTATTGACGGTTCAAGTGGTTAAATATCTGAAAACACAAATTGACATGAATCCAAAACGTTGAAGACCCCGATATGTAGTGTTAGTTTTGTTCATACTTTGGGACATTTGTGAGGTGCAGGATTGAAAATGGTCAAGGTTGGACTATTGTGCAATAAGTTACTGATGGTAGCCAGAAAACCTCAAACTAAGGACATTTTGACTAGAATTTCAGTTTTCATTAGTTTGGTAAACACACAATGAAGAGTTATCTTTTTATATATTGCGATGTGTGTGCGTGCGTGCGTGCGTGCGTGTGTGTGTGCGTGCGTGCGTGTGTGTTCTTCCAGTAAACACAATAACACAATATAATGTATTATTAAATGTACTGTACAACTGTAGCTGGAATACAGGATTCTGATTGGTCGATGGAGGTATCCTGTATGGTGTGTGTGCGCGTGCGTGCGTGCGTGCGTGCGTGCGTGCGTGTTGCCATGGAAGTGTGTGTACACTAATGAAATAAACATTTAAATCAATATTGTGAGTAAAGTTATTGATTGACTTCATCAGTATGATGTAATAATGACAGCCTAATGGAGAACACAGACGTTACTGCATGTCAGCACTGACGTGCACGCACGCACAACACACGCACACGCACACACACACACACACACACACACACACACACACACACACACGCACAAAACTGTATTGTGATAATTTGCTGAACAGTATTGTGATACAATATCTTTCCATATCGCCCACCCCTACGCTGCGTTCATGATTTGATAAAAAAAAACTGAGCACTTCTGCAAACTTTGAAAGCCAATCTTTAGAATGTAGAATTAAAAATGTAGGCGTTTAGCAGACGTTCTTAAACCAGATCGTAACTCACTGGATGCCGTCGAGGAAGTTGGCGAGCGACTCTTTGATGTCCCGCGTGCCGTCGGCGAGTGTGACGCAACGTGATAAGGTTTCATATTAAACCGTAGCCCGCTGTCTGTGGAGAAAAACTCCAACTCCCAGAATGCAACGGGAGATAACTCAATCAGGATATACGGTTTTCCCCATAGAGAGCCAGTGTTATGAGATTCACCAAAGTGTATTCATCTCCTAATCCAACTCCAGATCACGTTCATGTTTAAAACGAGCCCTTCTCTACCGGACGTTACTGATGGCCAAGATTGTTATTTTTCTGTTCTGAGAAAATACTACTGCACGGAAATTCTGGAAATACTCAGATTACATTTATTCAATTTACTTTTACTCCAAGCCTCCAAAATAAGGAAAAATCAATTAATAAAATATCATTATCCTAACAAAATCATTGTTAAATCAAGGGCATCCAATGCAAGTGGTAGAGTTGTAAAAAGAAAAAGTCAATTTCTAGCGAGTGAGCTCTGACCTGTGGTGGGAGGGATAGCCATTAGGGGTGTAAGGATACATTTGAACAACGATACGATACGTATCACGATACATGGTTGACGATACAATACATGTATGATATTGGTTCATTGGTGATACAATTCGATTCATTGATTTTAAATCGATATAGAAACTATTTAGCAAAGACATTAAATCTGTGTAAAATGTGTCAATAGTGCAGGTTTTTTAAAGGGAAAATCTATTATTATGGATATAAATATGTAAACACTGTGATTCTCTAGCAAATACATGGACATTGTATTACAACACATTATGGACAAACCCGCACCTTGACATGAACACAGAGATTACACACATTTATCCATAGACCAAAACCGGACGTCAAGAGTTTACGTTGGTCTGGCTGACACACATTATGCTGACACGCTGAGTGTGTGTGTGTGTGTGTGTGTGTGTGTGTGTGTGTGTGTGTGTGTGTGTGTGCGTGCGTGCGTGCGTGCGTGCGTGCGTGCGTGCGTGCGTGCGTGCGTGCGTGCGTGCGTGCGTGCGTGCGTGCGTGCGTGCGTGCGGGAAGGAGAGAGAAGAGGGACAGAGTGCTCTAGCCACGTTCGTGTTTATATCGTTAACCAACTAGAGATGTTTGCGTCCCCAGACCAGTCAAACGTGCACTTGCCCGATCGGGCGAGTAAAAAGCAAACTCCACCTCCCTGCAAGTTGTATTTACCTGCCACGGGGCGGGCACCGTCAACCCCTGTATGAAACCACTATAACAGGGTTCCCCAATAGGCGGCCCGCGGGCCATTTGCGGCCCGCGGGGGGCTACTGTCTGGCCCCCACCAACCCAGCAACAACACTAGTATATCGTTGTTGTCGGGTGGAAACCTTGCATCTCCAAATGTGTATGTTCTTTCACAAAGTAAAGCCCTGCTTCTTCATACATGGCTGTCGCACAAAAGTAGTGAAAACAGCAGATCTACAAGCACACAACGCCTCGGCTGTTTTCACTAGTTTAAATAATTTTTTAAATGATAAATGCAAAACGAATGGTTTTGAACATACAAGATTTTCACCCGACAACGACGATATCTGAACTGTCGCTGGAGTAGCAGGAACACCACCGTCGCCCCCTGCAATGTTGTGGCCCTCGGCTTGGTACCCTACACATCATTTCGGCCCCATCATTTCGGATGAATGGATTATTGTAGACATCACTAGTAGACTCAGCTCTGAATGGATTATTGTAGACATCACTAGTAGACTCAGCTCTGAATGGATTATTGTAGACATCACTAGTAGACTCAGCTCTGAATGGATTATTGTAGACATCACTAGTAGACTCAGATGAATGGATTATTGTAGACATCACTAGTAGACTCAGGTCTGAATGGATTATTGTAGACATCACTAGTAGACTCAGGTCTGAATGGATTATTGTAGACATCACTAGTAGACTCAGGTCTGAATGGATTATTGTAGACATCACTAGTAGACTCAGCTCTGAATGGATTATTGTAGACATCACTAGTAGACTCAGCTCTGAATGGATTATAGTAGACATCAGGGACGTGCTGGCCATTGGGAAAATCGGGACAACTCCCGAACGGCCGGTTCATTACCGGCCATTAGGAAAAGGAAAAAAAAAAAAAAAATGTCCATTTTGGGGGCTGGGCGGCCAACAAAGTAAATCGTCACTGTCGGGCAGAAACCTTGTATCTCCAAGTTTCAAATGTATACATTTTTTCGCAAAGCAAAGCCCTGCTTCATCATACAAGGCTGTCGCACAAAAGTAGGTGCGAGGCGTTGTGTGCTTGTAGATCGGCTGTTTTCACTAGTTTAAATCATCTTTAAAATGATAAATACAAAACAAACGGTTTTGGACATACAAGGTTTCCACTCAACAACGACGAAATAGAACTCATGTACAGTAATTGGCCCACTGGCTTGTCACTTGTCATGATCTGAGATGGCAAATCTTTGAGTAGCAGCAGCGCTATAGAGAGATCTCTCTCTATAGCGCGCAATGAGGGCCTCTACAAATCTTTTTCCCGGGCTGAATCAGGGGCCCAGCACGTCCCTGGTAGACACCACTAGTAGACTCAGCTCTGGTTTCAGCTTCTATTAGTCAATCATCTATGTTTGTTCTCCTTAGGGAGCAGAGCATGCTGGGAAATGGAGCCTCTTTACTGACTCCATTAACCCCCCCCCCTCCCCCCAGAGAGCATTTTAACCCAGAGAGTCATGTTTTCACCCCTGTCCGTCCGTCTGTGTGTCAAGAATCGAGAAAGGTCGTCATAGGCATACCTGGCTCCTTAGAGAAAACAGACTTTGCACCTGCACTGCACACAATGATGTGGAAGCTGAACTACACTTCCAAACCGCCTGCCCACTGTACCAAGACATCAGAGACACTGACCACCTGTCCACTGTACCAAGACATCAGAGACACATACTGACCACCTGCCCACTGTACCAAGACATCAGAGACACATACTGACCACCTGTCCACTGTACCAAGACATCAGAGACACATACTGACCACCTGTCCACTGTACCAAGACATCAGAGACACATACTGACCACCTGTCCACTGTACCAAGACATCAGAGACACATACTGACCACCTGTCCACTGTACCAAGACATCAGAGACACATACTGACCACCTGTCCACTGTACCAAGACATCAGAGACACATACTGACCACCTGTCCACTGTACCAAGACATCAGAGACACATACTGACCACCTGCCCACTGTACCAAGACATCAGAGACACATACTGACCACCTGTCCACTGTACCAAGACATCAGAGACACATACTGACCACCTGTCCACTGTACCAAGACATCAGAGACACATACTGACCACCTGTCCACTGTACCAAGACATCAGAGACACATACTGACCACCTGCCCACTGTACCAAGACATCAGAGACACATACTTCCCACAGACCATAACCACACAAGGAGAGTTTGAAAACATGACCAATGATAAAAAAAAAACTCCCATATCTGCTGGGTGAAGTAAAACAATGTGCAAACACAGCAGCAAGATTTGTGAGCTGATGTGATAGGAGAAGGATATCAAATGGAACCCAACCACCTTAAAGACCATTGTATAAATATCCCTGCTCTGCCTGCATGTAACCTTGATGCATGAAAACTGTTAGACTCTTTTCACCTGTATATATTTTGTTTTCCGATTGTATTGTATTGTATTTTATGTATTGTATTGTGTACACTTCTGCTTTGGCAATGTAACCGTATGTTTTCTCATGGCAATAAAGCCCTTTGAATTGAATTGTGTGAGCAGTGATGGGCAAGCTACTTGGAACATGTAGTTCGCTAAGCTACAAGTAACTCACGATTAATATAGCTTTAACTACAGCAAAGCCATCCCCAGAGAAGTGTCGCAGGCTACACTACAAGCTACACGGCAAAAGTACCTAGCTACATTGACACCAAGGCTGGGCGACATTAGGAAAACCTTCGATATTCGATAACGTTATTGAATACCTCGATATCGATATTACTCACGATATTAGTAAAAACAATTGCATTATATAGTTTTTTTTATGTTTTTCTGCTTCAGGTCCACTGCCTGCCTAACCCAGATAATGAATAGCATATCCATGCATGCACACTGCACAGTACACATACTAAAGTTAGGTAGGTTTTATTGAAATAGCCACACCTGGTTACAGATGGACTGCGTTTTTGCATGTGCTACGTGCATGATGATGCATAGTGTCTCTGTTAATTAATTTGACACACACACACCAATACCCCATTTCAAGCCGTCTTGGTCGATATGTATACCCTGATATGTATACCCTGATATGTATACCCTGATATGTATACCCTGATATGTATACCCTGATATGTATACCCTGATATGTATACCCTGATATGTATACCCTGATATGTATACCCTGATATGTATACCCTGCATGTTGATACCTCCATATCCATACATTTTCGATACATTGCCCAGCCTTACTTGACACTACTTTTTCTTTTTGGAGTTATGGGAAAGTAAGAGTCTTATGGTCTGTGGAATGTAAAGGAGTTATGGGAAAGTAAGAGTCTTATGGTCTGTGGAATGTAAAATTGCTCTGAACTGTATGTAGTTCTACACAGGAGTGTTGATATAAAAGGATGCTAAAAGCATTGAGGTCCTGCATGTTACATTCTGTCAAGATAGAAAATGCAACCTGTGGAAATAATAAATGACGCGCATTTGTGTTGCCAAAGAGATGCATTACTCTCGTCTGTTCTACTATGCTCCACGATTCACCATTATGCACGGCTGCACGCAATATTTATCCTCAATTAATGCCCGCCGCCACCATGTCTCATATGCACGGCAGTCTGTATTATGTTGACATGGATTAAAGCAACGGATTAAATCACAGACTCAACTTGGACTTGATAAATCCTGAGTCGAAGCCTTACAGACAGACAGACAGACAGACAGACAGACAGACAGACAGACAGACAGACAGACAGACAGACAGACAGACAGACAGACAGACAGACAGACAGACAGACAACCACAGTTGTCATCTTAACATTCATCACCCATGTTGTTGGTGCCACATGCTACTGACCCCCTCCCCCCCACCCCACCCCCCCATATGGGTGTGTAGGAGTTAAAATGAGGAGTGGTCCTGTGGTCACATTGTTGCTGCATTTCTAGCTCATGTGTAGTGATTGGTGATGAGCTGGGAATCGAACCCGAGGCTCGTCCCACTCACCAGACCCACACACAACCTGTCACTGTGCCAACAGATCCTTAATGGTCCATGTCACACTGATAAGAACCAGTATGTATAGATCTATAGAACCACTGTATAGATCCTTAATGGTCCATGTCACACTGATAAGAACCAGTATGTATAGATCTATAGAACCACTGTATAGATCCTTAATGGTCCATGTCACACTGATCAGGACCAGTATGTATAGATCTATAGAACCACTGTATAGATCTATAGATCCTTAATGGTCCATGTCACACTGATAAGAACCAGTATGTATAGATCTATAGAACCACTGTATAGATCTATAGATCCTTAATGGTCCATGTCACACTGATAAGAACCAGTATGTATAGATCTATAGAACCACTGTATAGATCTATAGATCCTTAATGGTCCATGTCACACTGATAAGAACCAGTATGTATAGATCTATAGAACCACTGTATAGATCTATAGATCCTTAATGGTCCATGTCACACTGATAAGAACCAGTATGTATAGATCTATAGAACCACTGTATAGATCTATAGATCCTTAATGGTCCATGTCACACTGATAAGAACCAGTATGTATAGATATATAGAACCACTGTATAGATCCTTAATGGTCCATGTCACACTGATAAGAACCAGTATGTATAGATATATAGAACCACTGTATAGATCCTTAATGGTCCATGTCACACTGATAAGAACCAGTATGTATAGATCTATAGAACCACTGTATAGATCCTTAATGGTCCATGTCACACTGATAAGAACCAGTATGTATAGATATATAGAACCACTGTATAGATCCTTAATGGTCCATGTCACACTGATAAGAACCAGTATGTATAGATCTATAGAACCACTGTATAGATCTATAGATCCTTAATGGTCCAGGGCACACTGATAAGAACCAGTATGCATCGTGCAGGTCGGCACCAAATGAACCCCACCACCCATAGGATGCAATGGATACGTGGTCACACGTTGCACTCACGTTTAAAAATGCATTCCATCAAACTCTCAGATGCTGTTTTTATTTATTTGTTCTCCCAGTGTGGAGGCAGAATGCTTAGGATTTTTACAGTGATCTCTCTCTCTCTTGAAATATGTAATCCTTGGTTTCTGTTGATTGTAAACAACAATAACAGCGATTCAAAACAGTTGCCCTTCAAACCCCACCTCCATTCACCATCGCTCGCAGAGAACGGCCAAGAATAGCAGACATACAAGCTCACATGGTGGTCGTGAGCTTGTATATCAGCTCCTCTCGACGGGGGGGCCCGCTGACACCCTCACAGGCTCTGATGCCTGACAGTATCGCGGGTTAGAGTCCCAATTCTGACCACCTTTGCTGCGTGTCACTCCCCATCTCTCTCCCCGTTTCCTGTCAGTCTACTGTCCTGTCAATAAAGACCTGTCAGTCTACTGTCCTGTCAATAAAGACCTGTCAGTCTACTGTCCTGTCAATAAAGACCTGTCAGTCTACTGTCCTGTCAATAAAGGCATCAAAGCCAGGGGCATAGTTCTGCCGATTTAAAATGACTCCAATACGGAACTAAAACTTCCTATGATTGGCCGCTAGTTGCGCTGTTTTCCCCCCCGGCCGATCGCGAAAAGAATTGCCCACCATTGGATCCCATTCATTTTCCCCTTTTGTTTTCTTAACATTTTCATGAATACTGTATGGTTCCTATCGCTAGTTAAAAATTGCCTTTCAATCACCATCATATTCGTTTTGTCGAAATGTGGTCCAATGTATTTTAAAATAAATGATAAAGTTGCGGGGGGGCGTGGCCAACTAAACTAATACCAGCCGGCTGTGTTCTTCTTCGTGTGCTGTATTTCGGGAGGCTCCGACCACATTCTCCCATGTATCCCTGCGGTGCACGTGACCGTTGGCAGCCAATAGCATCTCTGATGCCTTTACAATTCTATGATGGCGACACCCATTCCAAGGGGTAGAAAGGACCATTTGCGCTGCATAGAAACCAATGGCTTCGCTTCGTCCATATTTTTCTGCAGTCTATGATCAAAGCCCAAAAACAAACCTAAAATAAATACCATTGTGCAATTAAGTAGCTATACTGTATGTCTCGCTAGGGTGCATCTCACTAACCAACACACAAGGAGGTTGAATGAACTGAAACAAGCGCTCCCCAAAACAACAGGTATGGAGATCTGTTGGGAACAGCTTGCATGAAACAGTCAGCTGTGCATTCAGTCACGATGTTTGTAAACACATCATTGGTCTATTAGGGCTGAGCCGGGATGGGCAGGGCTGTTGATCAACCAATAGTAAATCAGTACAAGGATCAGATCCTATTGGTCAGGAGACCTGGGAGATCAGATCCCATTGGTCAGGAGACCTGGAGATCAGATCCTATTGGTCAGGAGACCTGGAGAAATGTCTTCAGACCGTGGATCACATCATGATCACATGACCACATAATGAAGACATGATTTAATCAGAGAGAGAGAGAGAGAGAGAGAGAGAGAGAGAGAGAGGGAAGGGGAGGGATGGGGGAGGGAGAGAGGGGGGAGGGGTGTGGTTCCTGTCA